>NC_142406.1:12328721-12628721 GCF_059441095.1 Idiotropiscis lumnitzeri | reverse complement strand
GCGTCAACTTGTATCTCACGACGGATGACAGAGAGCCTTCGCTGTACTGCTAATATGCCGTAAGAGTGAAGCGCCGGCTGTCAGGAGATGTTCAAAGATGACAAAACCTGTTCAAAACACACACGCGCGCACGCACCGCCTCGGTCGAGACGCAGTAACATGTCAAAAGTAGGACAGAATGAGATCAGGCTTTTGTTTTTCTTCAATCCAAAGTGCAAATCTGGTCCTAGTGACGAGATAGTCGTTGGCGAGCAACAGAATGTATCAGTGAAAAAAATTATAATAATAAAATGGCTAATAAGAAAGTAGTAATTGGGACCAAAATACATGATATATAATTATTATACCTTTTCTTTATACCGCATATTATAAGATAGCTTTACCAACAGCCAAAATGCCGAGTATAAAAGTGTGTTTATTCTCGCCGGCCACTGTGCTGCTGCCATCCCCTCAGGGTGCCACAAAAACAAATTGCAATGATCACGTCCATTTTCCCACAGGGCTCAAGCAAAGAAACAGCTCGCGCTTGTGAGCAGGTGATCAATGAGAAAGGATGGACGGACGCCCAGAGAACAATCCTCTCATTTTGAGTAGAGCAGGAGTCAACATGTTAAGACGCATTTGTTCCGTTATGGAGGAGAGAATAGATATTCGTAGTGTTCGCATTTAGTCAGTCCCTTCCCTGAAAGCGGGGTACTTTGTCCGCTGCTGAGTCATGTTGAATTAGCGGCAGTTAAGAGGCGTGCGGATTAATGCGGAAAAGTGTGAGGGAACGCGTAATACGGGAGAATGTCAGCGATGGATGGCGTCGACGTCAGCGTCTTTTCGCCGCCGAGTGAGTCATCTTCAGATGAAAAAGACCATCTTTGATGTACAGTCTGACTGGCAGGCTGCCACCAAGCGCGGGGATTATCAAAAGGTCAATGAAGCGTTCCGATGCCGGCAAGACGATGCGCAGGGGGGAAGAAACAGCGCGAACGCTAAAGGCGATTTATAAACCCGGATTTTCCGGTAAACACAATCCACCGCTCGCAGCAAGACAAACGTGAACGTTCATGTTAATGCTTTGTCATGAATTCAATAACCTTTGGATTGGTCTAAAACCATGGATTGTCTTGTACTATTACAAATAATCCATTTTTTGTGTTTAGGGCAGTTCAGGAATTACGGTTTAATTTCCGTTGCAGTTTTGCAAAATATGAATTTCTACAGAGAGACCAAGCGACTTTTAACTGTCGTCTTTCCAAGAATCCCGAACACAGTGCTTCTAGCCTTAAACCGTTCCTGCAATGACGTTTTCTATGTTTAGCCAGACAAATAATTAAGCAGGACATGGGCAGAACAAAGGCTAAGTTTAGGCACCGGCATACATCACTTATCCTGTTCAAGAGTGCCACGGGACTAGAGAAAGTAGCACAGCAGCTAAATAAAGAGCAGCCTGCTCACAGCTACACACACACACACACGCAAACACAAAAGCACACAGCTGGTACTAGGAAAGGAAGTGACAGTACAAAAACACTTAAGTGAGCCCTCAAAGCATTCAGGACACGCACGATGATTAGCACCTGTCACACATTTGACAGCGGACTTGTGTTTTGCGTGATCACTCGTCCAGCAAGCCATCCTCTACACTTCATCCAAAAAGGATTTCAAAATGGAAAAAGACAACGAGAGGCTGTCATCCGACGCCAGGATGTCGTCCGACGCCACCATCGGCGCTAATGACTGACCGATCCCGGCCCGCCGTGGGCACAGCCGCAGCAGCTGCACCTAATCCTGGCATTCCTCTGCAAAGATATTCCAATCCGGGAGACAACCAAAACTGTGCGCTTTGCTCCCGTCCACACATTCCCGTGGAAAAGCCGAAGCGAACATTTCTGAGCAGACATGGCGCCTTTAGGTGTCAAGTACGTGGTGTACAAGCAGTTCATCTGTACTGGATTTCGGTCAGGCCAGGTTGCAGGAGGCAATCCTGAATGTTTAGGGTCGGCACGTAATTATAACATGCCTGCACAGCATTTACGCATCCTGACAAGCTGCTTAGCATGAAGACTCGAGTCGAGAGTGCAGAGGATTTCTCTGGGAAAACCTTTGCGCTGTGCTGGGATTTCTAGCCGAAAGGTTCAATAGCTAAGAGTTGTGCCCGCACCAATTTGTGACAACTGCACTGGCACAGAATCTCAAGGCTGCGTACATCCACAGACTTCATTGTGTCTTGTTTTCTTCTTGCTAGGGGGGTGTAACAGAAAATAATTGAGAAGCACTGGAAAACATGAAGCGGGTAGTGGCGAAATGGATACGTGACTACGCCCCACATACAGATAGGGTGTGAGTAAAATTCTACAGAAGTCCATCGCCCTTTGCATCCAGCAAGAGAGTCGGTGTGACCATGCTCGTGGTCACACAGTAAGCGAGTCATGCGTGTTAGAAACATCAAAGGCAGGCGTTCTATTGAATGGTTGGAGCCTTGTGGGGGCCTCCAGGAGGTCAAGTGGGCATTAGATGGGCTTGATACAACAAAGCAGATTAGTCAAGAACGCCACTAGACGACTGTGTGACAAATACCTTCGGAGTGTTTTGCTTGGAGGACAGAAAGTGAGAAGGTGGCGGCTGCCCAGAGCGGGACAGATGGGATGGGCCAAGGGAGGGAGGGTCGCAGTTCCAGTCATACCGCAAATCGAGCATTGCTGTCTGGGTTGAAGAGCGATCACAAACGGTGTAATCGCGTAATAGCTCCCCGGCAGCTGATTGGGATGCCCGGCCTCCGGGCCAGCTGTTGCGGGGCAAGAGAAACCAGAACGGTTGCACATGTGCGCCCCCACATAGCTGCCAAGTTCACGCATGCCAGAAATTCCTGTCGGAGTGAAGTGTGGGAATAGTAGGAATTCTTTGAGGTGGGATGGAGTAGACAGGAATAGGGGATCCGTGACCTGGAATCCTAACATACATCCTGATTGCCTGATTGTGATCTACACTTACTGTACACACAGGAATGTGACACCGACACCGTCTAGGAATTGGCAAATATCATGCCGTAAAAATGACAATTATATTCCCAGTCATTGGCTGCTACCGTTCTTGTCCTTTTGTCGGAGGTAGTGAGCAAAACCAAGAACGTTCACAACGTTTCCAGATTCTCCATTTGCAGTTATGGAAATATGGTTTGGATTAGCATGCTAGGAGCACTCCAGAGTCCAATGACTGTATCTCCTCTTCGTTCGTCGGCATTGTTCCATTTTACAAGAAGGAGTTGCCCATCGGGAAACCAAAAGGGCCGCTCTGATTGGTTGTTGTGATCGGAAACAGCTGTCGTACTACTCACGAGTAACAACGAAGGGATTATGGGGCAGTGCTGCCGATGCACACAGACTAACGGCATACATAAACACCACAAGGCGTTTTGATATCTCCAAAGTAAAATAGATGGGAAGTGAGAATGGATGAACATATGGATCTGGTCCCCCCTTGGCACCCACAGTAAAAGACTTTCGACCAGATTTTGGAGCATGTCTGCAAATCCATTGATCCAGAGGTGCATGATGTACGAGGTTGATTATGAGAAAACCTGGCTCCGCTCCAATCTGTTCTAGATCATCAGCATCATTTCTTTTTTGTGGTTGGAAAAGGTCCAAGGGAGAGGGATTTGCCGATCAGTTAAGAGACGTGTCACAGCATTTCTTCATCCCAATCAGAAGGGGATGAAAGAGTTTTAACTCTGCAATTCTCCACCAAAAGCTCTTCAAAATCACAACACCATTAAAATAATTTCCCTTCTCAACTAGCTAAGAGGGAGGGAGTGTGAACTAAATAATCATGCATTTCATGTAGCAATAAAAAAACAAATATGCGGCATAAATGCGTGTGTTTAACGAGAAACGCCAAGCACTAAAGCCGAGCAATTAGCCCGGTTTCGAATTGACTCTTTGGCTTCAAATATATGAATTTGAGGTGGAGGACAAGAAGTCCCTCCTTCACCTCCGCCTTGTTCAGTTCTCTCAATCTGTCCAGACCTCTAATGGCAGGGTAGGCTTACCAACTGAGAAGCGGGCCAAGGTTGCCCCAGTGACCATAAAATGACGAAGACAAAAAATGGACAGGGAGAAAAAGCAGAGGAAGATGGCTCAACAGTGGCAACTGTTCATTTGTCAGGGTCTCTGGATCTCTTCGTGACAATCCAGAAGGAAACCACAATAAAGCATCTTTCCTAACAATCTAATTTGATTCAGAACATGGTCCGACTGCAAGGTTAAGTGCAGTAGTCTGTCTTTTGATGACTAAAGAAGATTCAATACAGCACATGGCGAGGCTCTCTGCTCTTGATATTGTACTCGACACAAATACGCCCTCTGGAGGTGAAACTGGCATTACATTAAAACACAGAATGGAAATGACTCCTCAGTGGGATGTATTTTGGAGCAGTTTTATATTTTGCTTTTAAAGGAAATACAATAGCACACGCAAACTTTTCAGCCCATCTGTCTGACTTTGAAGGTATAACAGTAATTACATAACTGTTTTGCACCCGATCTTGGCCCAGTTGGACCAGTTGTATTGCCGGGCCAACAGATGGGGAGCGTTAATCCCCGACAAAGCTCTAGTAATGACTGGAAAGCACCAGAAACCTATGAAAAATAGTGTGCGAAGAGAACCGGGAAGACGCAGCAGCAGTGATTTGCGGGTATCAAATGAACTCATGTCTTCATCACATTTGTCAAATGGGAGCCATTCCCACCATCGCCCCAGGCCCCGGGGCAACCTGCCAATTCACTGACCTCCTTTATATGTAGCTTTGGGGGTTCTGTCATTTTTCTATTTATTTTTACAACCAATACGAGGAGATTCATTTCAATGTACCATCACTCCTTTCGGAACTGCCGATAAAGAAGCATATTCAGCCACAAGAAATGATCAAACCCCAAACACAAAATACGATGACAGAGTGCTGAAAAGGAAAGAAGTGAAGGCCGCGCACAACCATCTCTAATCAAGCGAGGGCGGGGGAGGGAGAGAGAGGCCACTGTCGCTACGGCGACAGGCACCCAATGAGGAGAGGGAGGAGACAATGAGGGATGGGGAGTCAAGGTGAGTGTGGTGCTGAGAAATTACTGTGACAGTGGCCTGACCTCATCCGGCAAACTATTAAAATAGACACTCGTAAAGCGTGCGCAGACACATTTCAGGAGGGAGAACAAATCAGAGACGTTTTGAGTTTGTGCCGTGTTGGTTTTACCCGCAATCTGACTGGACACATCTCCTTTGGGCTCTTTAGGGAGGGATCCATCTGTAAGAAACAGAAGACAGATAAAAATCAGCTTTCATGCCCTTCCCTCCTTCATGAACTGGACAAGTTCGCACAGCCATGATGTATTCTTTTTTTTTTTTTTTCACACAACAACTCATGACAAGAGTGCGAACAGACTCCGCACCCAAACAATCGGCCCATTGATGCCGTCTATATATAGTATGAGCAAGACTCTGCCCCTGCTGCTGTGACCCAAGCGAAGTCTCAGAGTCATGCGGCGTCTAAATGTAAACATGGTGACTGGTCAAGCGGGTCAACTGGTTGACTCAATGGGGCAGACGCTTCGGCCCAAGTGACTCAGCCACGGCCTGCTTCCTGTTCGACCTTGGAGAGAACAATCCGCTTTGTAAAAGGCGTCAACATGGGATAATCGTTGGATGATAAAGGAGTTGCGGAGGATCCTGGAACCTTTCCGGGAGTGCATGAAGTTGTGGCAGAGGAGGAGGCGGAAGTGTGTTTAACTCAACGGGGAGTATAATTGGAGGAAAACTTGTAGTTTGTATTTGAAGTACATCTTTTGTCACACCAGGTCTGGAACTTTACTTACTCACCTCATTCTTGGTTGTCACCAAACAATGACCATGTGTTTGTTCCAAGATCTGGTCTTCGTTTTATTGGAAAATCGCATGCTCAAGAAGCATCTGCCTTGCTGAGGTGCAATTCACCGACCCTCGGCAAGGCAACATGTTTAACTGTAAGTACGATCATCTATCAGCAAATCACTGGTGTGCGCTGCCAAAAAAAATCTATATTTTGGTTTCGTCTGTCCACAGAACATGTTCCCAGACGGACTATAATTTTCACAAGGATTTTTTTTTCTTCTTGATCATGAGTGCCAAAAGAGGCGAACGGAACAGTACAAATTGCAAGCAAACAGCACTTGGTATAGTTTACCTTAATGCCGCACCGTGCGGACACAGGCTTCACATATTAGCTTTGCACGCAACCGCTGAAGTGCCGGTGATAAATCCAGAGACTGAATGGGACGGCACGCAACAAAAACTAAACATACTTTACATATTTGCAATGCCCAAGACGTCAACTTAAGCCGCAGCGTGCAACAACGCAACGTCGGACCACATGAGCGGCTGCCCCATTGTATCGCTAGATAAACAACAGACCAAACTGAGATAAAACATGAGCACAGATAGCGTTCACGCACTCAAGTTGAGAAGCTTTTCCAGAGCGGTCGAATGCAAACCACACACACACACACACACACACACACATTACATGTAATAACAACGCACCAAACTGCTTGGAAAAAAAAATGTAACAGATCACACACACTTCTACAACAACCGCTGAGGAAATGACAAAGCAGAAATGAAAAATCCAACGGGCTTGATCTCGTAAAACACCGGACGTCTCATGTCTATGAAATGTGCTTTCAGATAGCGTGAACTCACATAGACCTCAGTACTGTAGCCTCAGAGGGAGCACGCTTCGCACAAACAGCTCCCTCTTGTCCCCAACGCTCGCTCGTTTCTGTCTCGCGGCCCACACGAACTCAAGACCACCCTTGCTAGGGGCCCCTGCCTTTCCCTTCTCGGCAGACACACTCATCGCTTGACTCACGAGCAGGCACGAGCGAAGCGCCTTCATTTGAGAATACCTATTGTCTTGGTCACGAGACGTCAGGCAGGAAATCTATAAATTGCCGAGGCGGATATCAAGCCGAATGAGCAAAGAATCGCAAGAGGAGCACTTGCATATAGGGATGAAGGGAGGTGAGAGAGAAACCAAGTAAGCATGACCTCGAGCTGTGAAACTACCAAAAACAAACTGTGAATATTGAACTTGTCATATGTCACGCACTCCCAAGTTGCAACAGCACCAAATTAAAAAGCGATCAATCCAGGTCAGGATTGGGACTCCATGGAAAAATACCACCCCTCGTAAGGGGGTCTCTTGACCTAAACTGTACAGGAACCCCTGCACTAAACAACGATTATGAGTATTACGGTAGTCTAGAAGACATTTGCTGAATTATTCAACAACGAGCTAGCTCGTTGTTCTTCATTCCGAGCAAATGTCAAAACATTAAACACCAACCTCTGCGATTAAATACACTATGCAAAAACCAATGCAACCAGTGAGCCAGCAACAGTAGTCAGCTGTTATCAGCTAACTCAAAAGAGATGCTAAGATTTGACACACAGGATGGCGATTTTATTTTAGTCACAGCCAACAAATTGCACTCCGTACCTGAATTGAACCAAACCGTACTGCATTGTGGCACGACATCCAGGTGCCATGTGCACTTTGGACTCATTTGGAGACCCCCAAAAGGCCAGACAGGCCAAAATGAAAATTCATTGATTGCCACTTTGTTGGCGAGCAGGCAAGGAGGGCTCTGAAGAGATCAGGTACCCTCATCGATATCCTTTTTGCTTCCAGTCCTTAGATTAAGAGAAGTAGCCAGTAACTGAGACATAAGAAAAAGGAACGCGAGAGAAAAGGCCAAGAGTGAGATAGCACTTTTCAACGCTCTAGAGACTAGAGCGCAAGAAAAAGGAGTACAATGGTCTTTGAGGACCTGTCCTAGTTTGGTTAACTCCCTCACTGTCTTTTTTTTTTTTCTAAGACCCTCCTTGCTAACCTGCGCCGAACAGGACAGCTGGCTCGCATCGGCTTCTAGTTTACGCTTTTGCGACAAGAATGCGCTGAGAAATGATTATCTCCAGTGTTGATGTCACGGCATCTTGCAACTTGACAAACTCTCTCCTGTCCACTTCAGGTTTTCTCCCCTTGACTCTCATCTTCCGAATGCTTGCAAGAGAGCAGCAGCTTTGGCGGGGAATTCACCGTGAGCTTGAACCAATTAGCGATCACGCCGGCGAAATTAGCGAACGAGAGCACGGCGGATGAGAGGAGTTGGGGGAAAGTGGGACAAGCTCCTTTTAATAAACCTACAGGGAGGCGAGAAGTTTGTACATTAGCGCGTGCCGATGTTTAGTTTATTGGAAGAGAAAAGCCAAACATGACAAACACTTTCATTAGCACAACTGGCAAACATTGCAACGCCGCCGCTTCCACCTCAGTGAATAATACTCACCGAAGTTCAAAGGTCATCGATGAGCTTTTCTTTACACCAAAACGAACAACATGGGAATTGTATCGTGATGAAACCGAGTTAGTGTACGTTTTGATGAACACGCACCTGGGCTTCAGGTTCAAATAAAAATGGACAAGGTACAATTTTGTTGTTTCTTGATACCCGAATTGTTTTCATCAAAAAATGTCACACAAGCCAGGATCACGAGACATGATTGAAGCAGGCCAAGAAAAGTCCAATTGTGTCCTTTCCTGAAACAAAACTCAAAAAATGCGGTTTTCCATTCCCGGCACAGATGCAAAGATTTAGTGATTCGTGTCAGGGTCATATTAAGTCAAGTATTCCCCAAGCAGTACAGTTCAGTTCGCCGCAGTTCAGTTGGAATAAATTTGGCCAACTCTCTCCTGGCGTGCGTTTTCACTGCAAGGGTGGGATGTTGACATCGATGTCAGCTACATAAAGTGCGGTATCATTCCATAGCAGTGAGACAGCTTGCAATTAACTAAATAAAAGCTGCTTCCACGTTGCCCTTTGCGGTTCATTTGCATATCAGTTAAAAGGCATTTGCGCGGCCAACTAATTAGATGCGTAAAAACAACGACGGTGCAACGGTGACAACTGCTTTCACCCCAAGGATTCAGTCGCGCAAAGAGTTTGCTAAACATCGCCGCTACGAAAAGTTATTTTAGGTGGCAAAAGAATCTTAAGCTTGATGCAACACTGATGCAACTATTAGACAGGGCTCGGGCCTGCGCAATTAAAATCCACAAATTGTGACGATAGGTTGGAACAACGTACTGTCAAACAAGGCATAGACAACATTCATTTTGAACCTTTGAAATCAGTTTGAGAAGCTGTGACTAAATGGTTAGTTTCATGTGCGTCATTCCCCCAACTTCCGCAAAGCAAATAAAGATGGCACCTTAGTTCCTGAAAGCCACACAAAAGCACACACAACCACAGAACAAACCGTCTGCATTAGGTTAGTGCGTAATCCAATGAACTCTCACCTCTAAAAGGCCAGAGGTCGTTAGTGCTGGCCACACCGGTCCGCCGCAAAATTTATACTGCTACTCTGCTTAAGAATGTCAAGACAATGACAAGCTTACGAAATCAGTCACTCGGATTCAGTGGTCCGTGCAAATCACTCCGCAAGCTTACACGAGCCGACACATGAGAGTTACGATAGCATTCTTCAAATTGGGTTGGCGAGCACATCCGGCAAAGGCCAAATAGTTTACACTGAGCTCTGTAATTTAATCGGCGGCGCTTTGTTGTCCTTTAGGCTTGTATTGTTGAGGTGCACCAAAAGGTTCATGCTGACGTCATGCGTGCTTCGGCCTCCCAGTGAGCGCAGCGCTGCCATTCATTTCGCCGCATGGCTTCGCTCATCGTCTTCTCATTGAATAATTACAGTGTGCAGCGCAGCCAGGCATATGGGACCACGTTTTCCATCCGTTTTTTTTTTGCTATGGAACCCAATCTGTGAGGTCACACCCCCCCTCTCTTTTTTTTTTTTACTCCTTCGTCACCATGACAGTGCCAAAAATCTTTGCGTCAGCACTTGCATCTTTATGGGAACGCAACGACAATGTCGCCATTTAGAGACTTGCATAATTCAACAGTCGCGAGTCAGTCAGCGCTTATCTGAGCTAATATAATTTCCTCCCCGATTGGCTTCCGCCACTAAAATCTAGAGTGTTTCACACAGGAAACGATTACTGGGCTGATGCACGTATACGAAAAGCCTCCCTTGGTTTACCTTCTGACATCCACTAAGGATTGAAGCTTTTGGGACCTTGATGTGATAACTACAAGATGTTGGCAGAGTCGCGTTGGAACAACAAAGGGCCTTCCCTAAACTGTTCTTACAAAGTTGGAAGCATAGAATTGTCCAAAAAATGTCTTCATACGCCAAAGAGCAAATATTGGAAGAGAACTAAGTCATCTAGCCAAGCCCGTTATGAACATACTCGACGAGGATGTCCAGATAAAGCCAGTTGAACATCAAACTCTCGCTCTTTCAAGTAGAGCATTAGGAAAGCTGCGCAAACAACCGCAGACATTGAACGGCGTCACTGCAAAGCCAAAGCAAACCTGACCCGGATGACCAGTCGTCGTGTCATTTTGTGATAAGAGCTAGGAGAAAAAAATGGCGGCAGAACAAGTTAAGCAAAATGCGCACTCGGAAGCTCAACTAAGCATGTAATTCCAGGTATTTTTTTTTTCCTGACTTGGTTGCTTTGAGCCTGAAGGGAAACCTCAATCAGTCTCCATCTCCAGGATCAATATCCATTAGCGATGTGTGTGTGTGTGCGTCTCGTGCAAACCTCTTCCTGGGTGAATGGGCCTGAGTCATAAATGTAAGCTACGGATCAAATTTCCATCGCTGGGCTGCCGGTTTGCAAAACACAAACACACACCGCCGCTCATTCAAATATACAAGACACAACCAGCTCGTATACGGGCCCCGAAATGTTCATTCATGATCGCTGGATGATATGGACTTCATGCTTCGAGCCAACGTGGAATAAACGATCTGAATCAATATTTAAGTCATGTGCGCAAAGAGCGCGGAACAAGTTGATGATTGACAAAGCGCCACAACAAACCTCCCCCGTCTCTCCGCAGCAAAGCCAAGATATTAATTCCAATCTGGAAGGAGGGGCGAGACACGAGCGGGGAAAGCTTTTTTTTCCCCCCCACTTGTCACTGTGCATCAGCAAGAACGATGCAACAAGAACGAGTGAAGAAGCAAACGCGCAAAAAAACAGACAATATTGGATTGACAAAAAGCCACGCCAAGGGAAAAGGATGATGAGGATGAAGATGTGGATGTCGGCAAGGGCAGGGAGGGCGCATAGCCTGTGGCGAGACACGCAAAACTCTGCAAGTCTGAACAAGAGTCCCAGGATGGAAGAAGAAGCTGCGAGTGCAAAACAAGAGTGTGGATGTGATACTCGCTTTGACTAAAACCAAAACGTCACCAGCTTCCTGCCATATTTAGTTCATTGTTCAATTCAGTTTCGAACAGCCTTAATTGAGTAATCGGCTTGCGATTGCCTTCTTAAACAAAAAACTGTGCATCATGTGAGGGGCAGGGATTACCGACTCAGCGCGTGTGGCTTGAAAATTCTAAAAAGTGGCGGAAAGGCATTTGAAATTGTATTGCAATCATTTTCATGCTGGTGTGGCACGTTACATCCGCTCTGCGGCAGGCATATTCCATTTAACATTCGAGTTTTAAATGTGAAATGACACTCACTGTTTTTTTTTTTGCACACTCTTTCCTCTCATGCCGTTTTAGTTCTACACAGAGTGGTGCGTGAGTCAGCAGGAACCTTATTCCGAGTGGAAAAATGATCACTGCAAATCTTTTGATGGTTTCAGCTCGAGACACATGTGCTCAACTACTAATTGGCAAAACTTCTAATCAATACAGAAAGAGTAAGACAGAATCCACCAAATTACTCAACAATGTAAATTTAATTTGTACGCAGGTCCGAACCCGCCATTTTCTGAAATGTACTAACCGATGCAATGAAATAATTACACTGAATTTGTTTGAAAACACGCCTAAGCCATAAATATAAAAAAAACAATCCAACGGAAAAATAAAAAGTATGCCAGAATCTGAGTGTACCGTTTATAAACTTCAACCCCAATACGGTGACAGTCCAATTATTTTGGTTAACGGCAAGCTGCTCACCATACAATATACTGTAATCGCCTAACAAAAGATAGTCAACAGCACTGTAAGTATTTGAACAATGACATCAGTACATAAAATGGCTAACGGGAAAGTAGTAATTGATGCTGCAAAGGTATCTTTGTATTTTCCGCACCTAAATCTCAGCTACAGCACATAAGTCACTCGTGGATACGTTAGAACGCCTTGATCAACAACAACAACTCATCTATGAAAAAGACTTTTGACTACCGTACATGGGAATCGATTTGAAATGTATTTCAGCAGCGAAGCTCAAGAATGATGACAAAAGCAGGCATGACGTCAGGCGCTGGAAGCAGCTCAATGCCTGCAAAGAGTGAACCGGGCTGGGGGGTGACTTGGCATGGATGTGCAAGTGTAGCCAAGCCCACAGGCTTATCCAGATCCAACATATAATTCCATCATGTCTGAACACTTAAAATGCACACCGAGCATCGGTGGGACAGTAAGTGGAACGACCTAAGAAGCTACCAAAATAAACCAATAGTGAATTGGCATTGAAAAGTGTTGTAAAATTATTTCTCAGAGCCTACCAATGCAGATTTGACTTCTTGGAATTTACAGTTTATGACCCATTGTTGTTGTCTTTTCCATCACTGCAGGCCTGTCACTCCAAGTGTTCAGAGTTGCAAAGGGAAATCTGTGCATTGTGCACAATGCAAAGCAATTGTGTTGCTGTGAGACAATAAATCAGGGCAGCGGATTTCCTGTGGTTGCCCCTCATAAGTGACAGACAGTGATCGAGTTTCAAAAGCCTGTTTTTAACCTTAATGTGCCACACTTAGCTTAGCCTAACACACCCAGAATGCTGGATGTGCCACGCCATGTATTGTTTACATTGCTCGCACTGTCGTGTAGTTTGGACAATACGAAAAAGCACAACGATCTACTTGGGGTCGTTGGGGGGTTGATTTAAATCGATTCACGTTGTATCTACGTTTTTCCTTCGCAAGGAAGAAGTCGGTCAAAGGACACGCCGGCTTTGTCAACTCACTGGCGAGCTAGCGATGCTACATTAGCATTTGGCTTTGGTGAGGCTGGCTTTTTAGGAGGCTAACTCCAAGCTAAAACGTTCCATACTTCGCCCTCACCTCGACGCTGATTTTCGGCTCAAAGTTGAAGCACAAACCAAGTCTCAAGCGCACACATAAGCTCAACGGGCGACTTAATATTAATTGCAGATGCTCGATTTCCTCCCCAATTGTGGTGGTTGAAAGGTGCATTGCACACGCGGTTGCTGTACGCCTTCCAACTTTATTTACTTGGGGGGGAAACAACTTGCATTGCTCGCAAATATTTTACACGTGAAATGGTTGCAAGTTTGGCTTGAGTAACGCCCCCAAAATGTAGGACAGCGTCTCTTTTTAGTGGCTGCTCGATAAATGGTGCCACATCTTGGAAAAAGATGGGGCTCGAAACATTAGCACACAAGCTAATGCTTAGCGACACAGTCTGGCTAACACACTGTAGTAAATTACACATGCAACAAATTAAACATTCATAGTTCTGCGTGTTAAACAATAACTGTCCGTTTATGACAGTCGTAGCATTTGTAATCGGGTTAAGTGCCGCCCCCCTTCCTCGACCCCAGCCCTTCACTGTCTGGCACCCCAAAAACGGTCATCACGGTCAGGCATAAATGTCCATCATCTCCTGTGAGGCTCGTCATTGTTGATCTTACCTGTCCTGAACGCTATGTCCCCGGTGTCCTTCGTCGTCTCCTCCGCTCCTTCCCCGGAGCTCATGGCTGCCACAACCGCGACCCCCGGAGCTCAGTATCTCCCGATTAGATCCTTCAAAAAGGGTAAAAAGATGTGAGAAAAATCCCCTCTGCTGCCAACCAAGGCGTCATTAAAGACACGCGGGCGGTCTGGTTGTACTATAAGCGCTAATCTTGCCATCTGCGAGCCTCCATCTTGGGGTTTGTTGGGGGGGAAAAGAAAAAGAAAAGAAAAGAAACGATGAACCGGGTGCACCGGGTTCCTCCTCGGAGTGAAGCCGAGGGGAGAGTCGCTCGCACGGAGGAAAGGAGGCGGGAGGGGCCGCTGCCTGGTGGCTAGCCCACGAACGACGGCGTGTCTAAGCTACAGCGAGGAGTACATTACAATTTTCGAAATAATGAACGATTAAAAATAGATATAGATAGTCGATGAATTTGAGACAGTGGAAAAACGTCGTTGGGGAATAAATATGATGAAAGGAGTAAAGGTCAACTGCTTTGATTTACATTCTGTCTGTGGTAATTCTTGCTCGCTTTTCTTTTTTTGAACTGTGGACTACTGCTGCCCCCTGCAGTAATTCTATGGAACTGCAAGAAATAAAAAAATAAAAATAAAAATACTCGCGCCCCTGTTTATTTTTACGTACACAATGGACAAATGTATTGGGACACACAGGTCACTTCATTAGGTACACACTCCCATACATTTCAAAGGGAGCCCTGTATCAAAAATCATTGTGCATCGTTCCGGAACATTTATTGATACAGTATCTCATCGGTTTACGACGCTCATTTATAACCTCTGTTTAATTAATGGCATAGAATGTGTTTTTCATACCAAGAGATACTGTAATTGCGACTTTAGTATGACATTAGTCAAGAGAGAAGTGATTTACGTACACTTTCGGTTTGAGTTCCGTCGTAAGTAGAGGACCACCTGTTTTGGAATTGAATTTTGTGCACTTCACTAAAATACCACTAGAGGGCAGGCTAAGATTAGCGATTGAGCTCCACTACAGGCCTCATCCTGTATCCTAAACCGTACTCAAGTTATTCCCTCTGGTTTTATATATTTTATTTGTGCCATATATACATACAAAAAAAGGAAGAGAAAAGAACAAGAAAATACAGGGGAATAATTTGTCAGTGATATTTTAAGGTTATAAATGTGGCCAAGATTTACCAATCCCCCCCCCCCCCCCTCATATACTGGTAAAATATATTGGGAAAAATAAAATTAATTCCATCCAACACTGGAATGTAGTGCTTATTTTGAAAGGGCCACGTGTGAGCTGGAGCCATTCCCAAAAAACAAAAAAGAAAGAATTCTTGAACAAAAACACCAAATTAAATTTGTCTTACCACTGGGAAGTCGGTGACATCATGATGGCATTCCCTAAAAGCATCACTTCATCTTGCTAATTCAGAAAATTACACTTATTCAAATCTACTTTTTGTTGAACTACGAGAACATACACTTCAAACATTTTCCTCATACCTTTCTCAAAGACACATTTGAAAATTTGTAAGACTCATCGTGACCCTAATAAGGGCAAACACTAAAGACAATGGATGTAGGATTTGACTGTACTCCTGTGTCTTGACTCTCATTTTGTCATTAGCTTGAGCTCTCTTCCTTCTGTGCTTGTGACGCTCCCAATTGTTTTGAACGTTTTATTCTTCTGGGCCCGCCGCAATTGGACTCAATTTGCCGAGACGGAGGTGGTGAGGCGCTCCTTTTAGTCAGTGACGGACTGCGAAGCTATTTATATCCCCGGGCAGAAGCAATTGGGCTTCCGTGTCGCCTATTACTGCAGTACATATTCTTCACAGCACTTCCAGGCAGGCACACTCTGTCTGGTGTTCGCAATTGATTCCACTGTCAGAGTTGCACAGTGAGAAGTCAGAAAGACCACTCAGGGGCAAGTGTTTGAACATGACTCTCGAGACTCTTTATTTAATGGCATCATCTGGCCGATATGGTTCCTCTTTCACTAACAAGCCCTGATTATTTATTTTCAAATAGGAAAATACTATTTTCTCACATTTTTAATTTTATGCATTTGTTTTGGAGATACCAATAAACTAATTTCAAAAGACCCCTCTCAAGTCAGAATTTAGCCACGACCCCCGCTCCCTTCCCATGTCTCGATGGGAGTCATGGAAGGAATCAGACAAAATGTATCCATTCAAAATCATTGTACATACATCGCCGATAATTTCATTCTATGATTCCATAAGCGTAAGCTTGACTTACTTTTTTCCCCCCCACGTCCACCTCCAGGGTGTCACCTGCACCACGCATCTAAAATGATGTGTCAAAAGCAGCATTTGGACAGTGTGTAGTCTTTTTATATCCACTGTCAACGATTATTTGATCAATTTACATGACATATTTGGACTATTTGAAGTGTGAAATACAAATAATTTGGAGCACATGTTAAAGCAAATATAAACAATTGCCAGGCATGGTGTATTATATACAAATATTTAATGAATAACAAAAGTTTGGCAGCATCGGGACATTTCAACACACAGTGCAGCTGGTTTGCTTCCAGGCGAGATTTATAAAAAGCAACAATCTACTTTTCTTCTTGAGTCAACGTATCCTCCAACAAGCCTCTAAAACTACCCACACTAATTCACATTCAAAATAACATACGTGTGAAGGCCGCAGCCTTCGCACAACTACCTGTCATTTTTGGAATTTGTTGGCATCGCGACAATAAGCTAGTCTAACATCCAGTTGAAATAACGGTGAGCAAAATGGCTCACAGAGCAGACTTAGCATACTTAGTATACATTGCATGGACAAAAAGTATTACACCTAAAGGAAGTGTGTGTGTATATATATATATATATATATATATATATATATATATATATATATATAATACAAATAAAAAATAAATAAAACTTAACTACAATGAATGAAAAAAATAGCTTTGCTGAACCTAATATGGAATAGCAATTTCTGAAAACAGGGCATAAGACTATCAAGCAGAAACCGAGTGTTGTTCAAAACCTTTTTCTATTTCTTTACAACATTTAGTGCTATCGTAACACTCTGATAAGAATAAGTCATGCTACCAATGTGGATTTTACGGCTAGCGATAGCTTACTGATGTTACCTTAGCATCGCTGTTCAATTGAAGCCATTCTCTGTGACTATTTTTTTTTTTACAACTACACACTTTCAAATCACACGCCATTATGAATGGCCAAATTTCAGCATCACATTTGTGCCAGTCAGTGAGGGCCAGCTTTGGTGGTGGTGGGGATTTGTTTGCATGATAGATAGCATAAAGAAGGAAAACATGAAAAAAAATTTAAAAAAATCAACAAATAAAACGTCTGCTGCTATCCAAAATGTGAAGTTCACTGCACCACATCTATTTAAGCTTTTCACACGTTTTAGCTGAGCAAGTCTAACATCCTAAAATTGGAGCTTTACAGTAAGGCTGGGTCCATTCACAGCTTGTCAAGAATTAATTGGTGTGTCTCCTTTTGTCCATAGAGTGTATACTATTTATAGAGCCGCCTTTGCTCAAGCGTAAGGCTCTGAGGCACACTGCTCGCAACACTGGCATGGCTAATAAGCTCCACACTACTTGTGGATAAACGGTTGACTGCGCTACATGAGAGCTGCAGTAATATAGCAAACATCTCTCAGGCACTCCACAGCCCTCGGAGAGCCGTCTTCTACCCCCGACGGGGAGCGGCGTCCGCAGACGACGGACAGCGGCGCCATCTTCACAGCTGTTTGTCCAATGTGACGCCGGGGCCTCCGCTCATGACTTACACACCCCGAGCACGACCGACGGTCGCTAATGCCACTTTGTGTCTTGTGTCCATTTTGATTTCCCGCCCCCACCCTCTCCCAAGCGAGCGCTCAAGGCATGACGGTGCCTTGTGACAGGGATCGGGTCATCTCGGTGTGGACAAAGTAGGTCTTCAGTTCCCCTTTGCCCTTCACGTTGATGATGCCGCGACACGAGCACATGTAGCCCAACGTAGATAAGATCTCGCTTGTCTCCTCTGTCACCTACAGGAACACCCAAAAAAAAAATATAATAATAATTTATAATTTTATTTTTTTTTTTTTTGTCAAGAGAGGCATTCACCTGTATTTTTCCCAGAACGCCCGTGGTCTCCATCCTACTGGCCACATTCACGCTGTTTCCCCAGATATCATACTGAGGCTTCTGAGCACCGATGACCCCCGCAATGACCGGTCCGTGATTTATCCCTTGGCACACACGACACACAATTCAATCCGTGATACGGAAAGTAGTAATTACACTCACGTGGTCCGTTCTCACCGATTCTGAGCCGGAAATCATTGAAGGAATGTTTGTTGATGACGTCGAGCTTCCCGACCAGAGCGAAGGCAAACTCCACCATGGTGCCTATGTGCATGTACTGTCTGTCATGTTCCTGTCGGAAAGAAGCAGAACATTCAAATGAAAAAAAAAATAAAACAGGAATAATAAAGTAATGGATAATATGAGAAATGTATTTCGAGTGGAAATGATGTCAAACAAAATATAACACGGGTCACTTTCTATCTTCATTTATTTGGCATTGGAGCCATTTTATTGATCTATTTATTTTTTTATTTTGTGAGTGCAAAAGGGAGTGTAAAAGCATGCCTGCGCGCACTCTGGTCCCGGCGTCAAGTTGAGTCCGGTGGCCGCCATGTAGGTACTCCCGATGGTCTTAATCTTCTCCACCCCGCTGAACTTTGGCTTTGAAAGCAGCTGAGGACACGCAGGAGCGAGAGTGAGGTTAAAGCGTGTGACGTGACGCCATCGCAAACAGGAAGTCACATGTTTCTCCTGGCACTCGTACCACCCCGCCGTGTTTCACGCGCACTCTCGAGAAGCGATTGTTTACCCAGGCGAGCGGAAAATCATCTTATTGTACCTCATCAAAATCTGCTATGATCTCATTGAGGAGACGGAGGCATTCCAGTCCTTCCTTGTTGACATCCGACTCGGTGTAAAACTCCTTGAAGTCCGGGATGGAGGCGAACATCACGCACACGGAGTCGTACGACTGATGGTAAAGGTCCTGAAGACAAAAAAAAAAAAATAAAAAAATCTCAACACATATTTAAACTTCAAACACACATTGCAGACTTACTTGAGCAGATTAAAAAAAAATGAAACAGAAAATGCAATCCAGAAAAAACAAATCATGAGCTGACCTCATTCTTCCAGTTGCGTCCCAGGAAGTGTTCGGCCACGTGGGCGGGCAGGACGTTCTCCAGCAGAACTCGGTTGAGATTCTCCATCGTTTCGATCTCCTCGCACTCCCGCTTGAACTTGTCCCTCCAGAGGAAGTCCAACCTACAGTAATATTCATTCTGTTACAGGAGGACACAGAGTAAAGAGACACCTGTGTCATTGCCGGATCACACTTGGCCACAAAGACAATCCTACCGTCCTCCAAAATTGACTAATAAAATAAGACGACTGCCCACGGTGTAAAATATGAAAGTCCCGGTAGACTAGGTGCGGGCAAACTACGGCCCGGGGGCCACATGCGGCCCGTTAAACGTCTTAATCCGGCCCGCCGAACTTAAAAAAAATGAATAAAACTTGTTAATGTTTTATTTTCATAATACTGTTGTTTTTCATATACATATATATTGTTGGAATGCTTTTGTTCACTTTCATTTAAAATTAAATGTATTTTGGTTTTTTTCTCCGATGAGGTGAGGTTACAAAGACACTCCATCCATCTGCTCCTGGTCCGGCCCATCTGTCAAATTTTAGAACCGATTGTGGCCCGCCAATCAAAAAGTTTGCCTACCCCTGCTGTAGACTATGAATAAATTCATTTCCTGATTTTATTTGAATACGCACAAAAAATGTGTGTCCAAATGCATTTTAAGATTAAGTTAGATTGTTCTTTTATGATTATTTTAGAATTTTTTTTTTCCGCTTCAACCCTAATGAGGACATGTGCTTTCGAAAATAGACGGACGCGTGATTGCTTTTCTCTCGAGAACGTAAGAGTGAAAACAGTAAATGGAAGTGCTCAAGAAGAAGCTCAGCTCTCATTTCTCACAAAACAACAAGCAGGACTATTTTCCATAAAAGACAAGCCAATATTTCCTCATCCTTCACGCTTGAGGGACTTTTGTGTCCATTTTCTTTTTTCGTCTACAGCAAGCGTCACCTATCCAGGTCAAAACCTCCCCGGAGTCTGCGTTCGTGTCGGACGCAGGGGTCCCCGATTCCCACCTCCGTTGCGCTCGCATATCCGGGAGCTCCAGGCGATCTGTGGGCCGGCCCCCGCAGAGTGTGTGAGTTATTCGCGTTCCACATGATATATGCGAGTTATACAGCAGCTTTTCTTCCCCCTTGCGAGTATATCGCCAATTTCACTGACTGGGAGAATTTAAACATTGAGATCTATCTATATCAACATACATCATGTGACTGGTCCAAGGGGAGAAAAAAAGTGGGCCAGGAGAAGGGAGAAGGAAAAACAAAACAAAAAGGGTCTCATTTTCGATGCAGTTTGCAAAGCAGCTAACATGGTTGTAAACAAGCTTTGCTCTAAATGGATTGAAAAGGGCTCATTTGAGCTGACGGTGGAATTTTGCAATGCAAATGATCTAAAGTTGCCGATTAAAATGGATGTGCAGCGACCACAATATCCAAGATTAGTTTATGCACGACTCGGCGACGCCATATTGATTTACTTATTTATTTATTTTTTTTTTTGCATAACATCGACAATTACGGGGGCGGTGTTCAAGTGCCAGACATGAGATGGGAGTTTATTTTGTATTCAGGTTTGTGCTCAACCACTAAATGCTGAATAAGCCCCCCCCTTATTTGAATTGTTTTTTTTCCACATGCGTCTACAATTATTTTGAGGTTTGTGGTGATGGTTCAACCTCAAACAGCATGCAGGTAGGACAAACCTAATTATAGGATGGACACCACACATTTTGTTTGCAAGACAGAATGTCCTCCTCCCATCTGTTGACAGCGACACAGAATGAGGACATGCTGAGCTGTCTGGACCAACTGCGGCTCTCTGGGGAGAGTGTGTGCCTGTTTGGTCGTCCGAGACTCTGGAGGGTGCCCTCCTATCAAGAACATCTGCTCTTTGGGTGCTGATGAATCGCGCTGCCAAAATCAAAATAAAACAAGCCCATGAAAAAGTGTGTCAGCTGAGCTTTTTATGTCTCACTCACTTTGGCGAGATGGACGAAAGCGGGTCACACGAGCGGCTTCGAGGCGACGCGAGCATTTCATCGAATTTTTGGGAGACTGTCGGTCGACACAATTTTTAATCCATTGTGTAAATTATCATTCATACAAAAGAGTCGACTGCATTAAAATTCAAACTAAGTGTTTCGGTAGTTATTTGGTGGCGTAATGTAATATATAAAAAAAAGAAATTATATATATATATATATATATATGCCTTGGCAGAACTACACGTTTGCATCCCAGCTACTCGCCTTTAGCCTAAACCGTGTCAAACTCATTCAGGACAAAAGTTTAAGAATAGCCACCGACCTGTCTGGCCAACACCAGCAGTGTAATGAAGAAAATGAAGAGCGACACAGAGCCCATTGTCTTGAGGTCCTTCAGGATTCCTGGTCTGGTCAAGAGAAAAAAAAAGAAAAAAAAAAATCAATATCCAGCATCCCAAATGCCTTTTTTTGTGATACCTGGACAATAAAAAAAACAACTGAGATTTTTCACGAAAAATGGTTCTAGCAGGCTTTAAGAAGTCACATTCCCTGGAAACAAATTGGTGAGTTCAGCGAATTGTAAATATGACGGAGGATATTGTAGATGCAAAACCTGCTTTTTATTCCGATTTTTCCCCCCACATACAGCCTCGGTGCAAACTTCCATTAAACAAAAAATGTGAAAGCGAGGCGAGGCGACGGAGGAAGAACATCCATTATCTATCTCCGCAGTGACAATTGCAGCTGTCAATCCAAAGCGCCCGTGGAGAGCACGCTCGGGTACCTGTCCAGCGCCTCGGTGGAATACGGAGCTTTGCTGAAGCCGTCGAGCAGCGAGGCGTGCGTCTGGAGGATGATGATGTTGTAGATCACCAAGGCGACCAACATCACCACCATCTTCAGCTCGTAGTTGATCCTCAGGAATACCGAGCACGACACCAAGCCCAGAATACAGCAGTAGATGAAGTACTGTTGGGACGGATTGCGGATTCATTCTTTTGATTGACAGTCAAACTCTCACAATTTACAATTAGCTCCATCATCAGTGACAATCTCAACACATTTAAATGGCAAGCAGGCAACTCTCGGTTGTCTTTCTTGGAATACGTACTGGTAGATAAAAGCGACTTTCTTCTGCTGATTGAGCCTGGAAGTCCAGCGTGGTGCCATTTGTTAGATTCACAGGGGAACCGGTTGCCATCGCTTCAGGGGAAGGCATGGTGGAGACTTCCTGCGTGGATTTCCCAGGATTCTCCACAAAGAACTACGAGCAATTCCACAAGTTGTCAAATCGTAATCGTAATCAAAAGTTATTTTGATTGAAATGTTAATGGTCTTGTTCTGATTCCTTGAAATGGCAAAGCAGCAAAAAAAAATATATATAAAACATGCACGTCAGTCTGAATGTAAATCTACAAATGCGTGTGATTGAGGCACAAAACACTCGTCGCGGTTGTCACACGTTATCATACCGCACGCTATCATTTGTGAGGGCAATAAAAAGGGGAACCGTGATGATGAACCTCGGGATCATGTCGCCGTCTCACAAACACGCAACAAGTTGGACGTTCTCACCATGTTGAAGACGGCCATCACAAGGATAAGAGCGGTGGTGGTCATGGTGAGGACCAATCGCAGCCAAGGATTGTTGGTGACGATGATGCGGGACGAAGTGTTCAACCAGGGGAAAGAGCACGACGATCCTTTCCGTCCTTGCTGCAGAGGAAAACAAACAATGAAATTTAATATGCCCCAAAAAAATAAATAAATAAAAATCTTTGAAGCAAAATACAAAGGATGCAGAATTGTACACTTAACACCCTTTTTTCTTTGTCTTGCTGAAATTAAATTGTTTATAAAAGGGCCGACTTGTTACCATGACGACAAGGGGGCAAAAGTGAGCATGGATTGCGAAAAGACAATTTTCCTTGCCGGAGTCTGCACTTGTTCACCACGCCACTGGATTACGCTTGTCTATCTGTGCAGATCCATGTAGCGGACACTTGATAAGCTTGATAAGCGGCGATTTTGCCCAGTGGTCCTTCCAAGTCAAGGATAGAGAATCCCAGTGTCGGTGCAGGTGGTATGTAAACTAGCCATACGAGCCGTACGCCGTGGACTTCTTACCAGCCGATCACAGGGCACATATTGAAAAACAATTCACGCACACATTCGGACGACTTACAGTTGCCAATACAACTAACATGCATTGTTTTGGAATGTGGAAGGAAGCACCTGGGAAAGCACGAGGGCAACAAGCAGACTCCGGACAGGAAGACTGGAGCTGGGATTCAAACCTTGAACCTAACGTGCTTCTGTCACAATCTGGTGACATTCAACTCATTCACAGACACATTTCCCGGAAGAGAAAAGCTTTGGGCGGTTGCGTAATTTCACACTTGGGTGAGCAGGAAGTAATACCTTGTTATTTAACATGGCTGACGATTCTGCCTATGGAAAGAAATTGCTTTTAAATGATCGCTATTAACCAAGAAGAAAAATAACAAGAAAGCAAATGACACCACTCTTCTCACCGACTTTTATTCCTTTGGTAATCTTCACCCATTTGTGTCTCGAATGTAAGGACCTTTTTATCAAGTCCCTCTTGAACAATAGACAAAAGAGGTGCAATTTCTATGACAACCTCATTGAGTATTCCCGGGCACTCTTTTTAAGCTTTTATTGGGAAACGCGCGGCGAATTAATGACCTTTGCGAAGCCATTAAAAACCATCCTTTCCTAAGTGACATCTGGGTCAGACGTCAAGGTTGTTGATAAGCATTGGTGGAATCGAGGCGTCCCATTTTGTACTCTCCAGAGAGAGAACGAGGAGACCGATGAGGGGAAAGGACAGGCTGTAAAGATTATTCATAAAACATTAGAGACACTTTGTAGCTTGCAAATAAAAAAAAAGAAAAAAAAAAGAGAATTGAGGACCACTAAGCCTAATCCGACCATTTTGGATCATGGTTGCGCTCGCCTGACCAAGAAGACAATTTTGTTTTATTTCAGATCAAATAGCGTCGACTATACAATGAGACGAAGAGCAAAAAATTTTAATTTTGGACTTTAGTGGGACAAGAATTGATGAGCTCTTTTATTGTTGTCATATCACTTGACCTTATTTTACGTTCTTGGGGACGTTTTCAATGCATTTTATTTAGTCATTAGCAAGACACCAAATTAGGATTTTTTTTTTTTTTTTAGGTTAAAAAAGTAATTTTTCCAGTCAGTAAATAGCTCAATTTTCTAATGAGGCTGTAACAACAAAGTCAATTCCGGATGTTCAATGAGAAGTGTGTCCGTACCCACCAGAACGTGACCGGCAAAGCAAAGAACCAGGATCAGCGCCAAGAGCAAGAAGGCCAGGCCGAAGGAAATCCCCAACACTGCGGTTCTATGACAGACACGCAAGGAAAGCCGCGTGAGCATTTAGACCTCATGATATCCAGCTTGAGGTTCACGCGCTTGTATTCCCCTTTGACCTCACTCGCAAGACAATTCAGCACAATCGTATAAAGTATCGGATAAACGCTCCAACGGCTTCATGGAAAGAAAAACATGACAAGATTGTGCATGAGGTGACAACTGTGTGTTAGTCATTGTGACATTTTCAGCGCACACACACACACACACACACGCACACAAAACAATAAATGTAATGAAGATTTCTAACGTAGTCGGCCGAGCGATCCATTTATCAGCGGTAAGCATTTATCAGATTGCACCAAGGTTGATGTGATTTGGCAATGGAGAGACTTGAACGCATCAGTGAGTCTGATTTAAGGACGAGCGTCGTAAAGTGGATGATGTCACGGCGCGGCCCTGCCACAAATAGACCAAAGGTTGAAAAAGAGACAGCCAAAGAAGGCCAAATTAGAAAATCAATAACCGTTCAGATGCTGAATAACGCTTTTGGCCCGCCCAGGCAGTAAATTAGCATGACTCGCTCTCCTCGCTTTGATTTACCTGATCTATAATCACCAGCGACACACCGTCATTTCATCTCCCCCCCGTCTGAATTTTAACATCCTGCCGAACGCTCCCCACCCCGCAAACCTCTTTAATGAGTCGACTGGCGTCAAATAGCTTTTCTAACATCAATCTGCCACCACAGCTGGAGCTTCTGGGCGACAGTGCGGTGACGTCTCCAGCGCGGCGACCGGAGGAGCGAACTTACTTGGGCAAGACGAGGACTTGCACGATGAATATGCAGGAGAAGATGAGGCAGGCGCATGTGATGTAGTACTTGAACGCAGGTAATGTTGTGGATCTGTACTGTTGAGAGAGGAGAGGACGTTTTCAATTTGGGACAGAAGTACAATTCAGAATAAGTATTCTATCGTGTCCATTTCATCCATTGAAATAAAATAAAACTAATAATAATCTGTTCCAGGCCCAACTTGTTTTTGATTAAAAAAACAAAACAAATGCACTGTATTGTACATGGGTTGTTGTCATATAACTTGATCAATAACAGCAAGCAAAAAATAAATAAATTAAAAAAAAATAATAATAAAAAATAAATTAAAAAAATAATGATAAAATAAAATAAAATAAAATAAAATAAAATAAAAAACAATAAAAAAAAAATAAAAAATAAAAAAATAAAATAAAAATAAATAAATAAATAAATAATGAATAAAATAAAATAAAAAAAAAATCTATATCATTTGATATGGTAAACTGATTGGAGTGGTCATCAAAAAAAAAAAAAAACCTGGGTTGTGGAGCCGTGAATCCCCCCAAAAATTATTTTAGCTTTATTTTTTTTTAATGTTGTCTTGGTTTTATATGCTAAAGTGGTTGGAATGGTCATTAGGACAAAAAACTGAATCGTGGTCCCGTGAATCACATCACTTGAGAGCCTGAGCCCACAAAAACAGATATTTAATTACATGTGGGCACATCTGCCACATCGCTCGAAAACAGATCCAACATCAATTTGTTGTTTCAATTTTAATTGGCTTCACAGCTGTTGCATTAGTCAGTCTTTGTGAATCGCGATGTAGGGTTTTACTTCCCCAAGCAAAAATAAATAAATAAATAACTTAACGACTTTGGGCACTCGTTGAACCCTAGACAATTATCCAAGTGCAAAACAAGACTTTTTAATTGAATTGCGTGGCAAAGGGTTAAAGAGCATCCAAGAGGAGACGCAGTGCGGGCGATGCAGGATGTTGTCGGCAACTGGAAACAGTCTCTTTAATGACCTCCGTTACACAAGTAGCAATTCATAGCAATTGATTTGAGTCGGAGAACAATTGGTGACTGCTGCTGTTTTATATGCATTGGCTTTACCTCTGCCTCCAGTGCTTTGTTGTGAAAGAACAATGAGATCCTCTGAATGTCCTCTGACTTCAGCCACTGTCTGGAGAGCAGAGGAACACGGTATTTATTTGGGAGTGAAGCCACACAACCTTCACGTGTGGGATTACTTTTGTGAGTTGATGCCGTCAATGGTGCGAATCATCCGCTCGTTGAGTTCCTCCTCAAACCTCCGCCGCTGCGACTTGGACCGTTCCCGGCGCTGGAAGTGGTACTGCCCCATCGGAACGTCCTAGCAACAAGAATAACGTTTTGACATGTCGCAATCATTTGACGAGAGGTGACAGTCCGAGCGTCCTGACCGTGGTGTTGATCTTGCCGTTGTCCGTGGTCATGCTGTCGCGGTGGTGGAGGTTGGCGAAGGGCTTGGCGGCGCCCCACGACTCCAGGTAGCGGGTCATGCGCACCGACGCCCTCATTTTGCCGCCATCCAGGGACGGGCGAGAGCGCAAACCCAGAAGAGGGCTGTGCTTGTCGGTCTGACGGCCAAAAAGACAAATAGTCACTGCTATCTATTTGGATGCAAATATTGAATGATACGCCGCTAATGCTTTTTTTTTTTTTTTTTAAAGTCATTTCCTTCTTTTCTCCCTTCCCCTTCCTTGTCCTTTCTGTGCTCTTCCTGCCAAAGTTTGGAGGACTATTTCCGAATATAACCTGCGAGAACCCGCCGGATGGTCCCCAGTGATTTCCATTGACTCAAGTTAAATGGGGGGTGTAACAGTCGGACTAAAAGCGATCCCTGTAGGAATTGAAAGCGACACAGCCCTTAATGGTTGTGTTAATGCCACCGCGGGCGCGCTGACAGTGACATTCAATAACAATGACTGCCGAGACGACACATCCCGTCAGCCAGTGGCCCCGATATGGCCTTATCCTTTCAAAGCTTCTTGAAAATGTCACCAAAGTCCTGCTGCCTTTTTCTAATATGTGACAGGATATTAAAAAGCTCATAAATGTGAATGGAGAAGGTGCAAGGTGGAAGTCGAGGCATTCTTTGGAAGGGGATCTTACGAAATAATCACTTGGCTTGCTCTATGCCGGTTTTATGAACATCCAGGCCATGATTACTATTTTGTGTACCATATAGATTGAATGTTAGCGATGTTTGATATTTTTTTTCTCAGCGGATATCCTCTTTTACTTCAATTCAAGAAGCATTCCCAAATTTTTAAGGTGTTCTCCCCACCTTGGGGTTGATGACCAGGAAGGTGACCACACCGTGTTCTTTCAGGTAAGAGTCTCGACTCTGTCCGTCTCCTGGCTCCACCTTGTAGGAGCCCTTCAGGTACTCCAGAGTCACCGACGAGATGTGCACCCTCCTGCAGGAGACAAGCTCACGTTTGGCGAGCTCCAGCTACGCCTACAGTGCCGAATGTCGTGCGATTTGCGACATACCCGGGCACACCTCCCGCCTCCATGTGGTTGGCGAGCGTCACGTCATGTGACCACACGTCGTACTGCCACTTGCGGAGGCCGATCACGCCGCACAGGACGTTCCCGGAGTGAACGCCGACGCGCATGTTGATGTCGACCCTGGTGGCATCTCGAACCTTCCTGAAGGGCGACGCAAAAAAAAAAAAAAACATGCATGTTGGGTTCACTGAACACTTGAAATTGTTTGGGATACAAAAGAAATGGTAAAAGTGACAAACAAAAATGTATAAAAAATAAATAAATAAATAATTCATTTATCAGCTACGTCATTTCCATAAACAGATTTTTCTTCCATTTGTTTGACATAATTAATATTTGCTAGGACCAGGCTGAGGCTTATCGTAATGCGTTCACATTTTGTTTACTTGCAAGTTCAAACACAGCTAAATCCAACTCTGGCTTTCTTCCTGCTCTAACGTGCACGCGTACATGCACACGTGTGAAGAGCAGAGAGCCAAACAGTGAGAGAGAGATTGGGTATTTTACTTGATGGCCTCACACATATCCAAGCCCATCTTCACACAGTTCCTGGCGTGGTGAGGCAGAGATTCCGGCAGACCGGACACGCAATAATAACAGTCCCCCAGGATCTTGATTCGCATGCACTCGTTTTCCTAACGGAGGGATAAAGAGAGAATACGGAACAAATGACTGATTATCAAAGTGGCAAAAAAAAATCACGTCGCGTTCTGATTGACACTCCACAAATTTGGTGTGATGAGTGAGTCAATTAAAAAGCATATCACAAAATTAATAATAAATATTTACAAGAATGGATAAAAATATTTTCAGTCCTCCTTTGATTGAATTTTACGCCTTCTAAGTCCATCTGAAACGTTTGAGAATGATTGCACATCCATCGAGGCCAACGTCACGCACCCACTCGCATAACATGAGTCGACATTCCACATGTGGGATGCGGAGCAGCTCGTGGCTGGACCGGTCTTATATAAGAGCAGCTGCGTCCACCGGCGGCCACGACGCGACGAGAGCCTGACTCAAGCTCTTGCTGCTGAAAGCCATCAGCCCACGTGTCTCGGAGGGCCGCGAGTGGCCGCGGGATAACGGGGGAGATGTATCGATTGACCTTCATTTGATGGACGGCGCAAGACGGGCTCTCTCCTTGTTATTTATAATTAAGCAGATTGTTCTCAAAGGAGATCAGGCGACGCCAAATGAGAAAGAGAGACATTATTTCAAGCTTTACGGATCTTTATTTCAAAACATTCAAGAAACTAAAACTTTTTCCCAGGCTTTAACATTTGTGAAAATCGTACTGTTGTTGCCTTCGATCTGACGTGGGCAAAGTACGGCCCGGGGGCCACATGCGGCCCGTGAAACGTTTTCATCCGGCCGGCCAAACTTAAAGAAATTAAATGATTAAATCTTGTTCATGTTTTATTTTCTAAATACTCTGGTGTGTCAAAGACATATTTTGTTGAAATGCTTTTATTCATTTTCATTAAAAATTAAATGTTTTTTTTTTTTTCTCCGTTACCAAAACACTCCATCTGTTCCTGTTGAATAGGATTTTCCACATTTAACATGAAATGGTTTCTGACCTCGCATAAACACAGCTCATTTTGGTAAAAAAGTGAGAAGAGATGGGAAACATTTCAAATATCATGGTAAAGTCAAATAAAATGAAATGTAACAGGTTCTGATTGTCTCCAGCTCACAAACGCTCCCCCCCAAAAAAAATGCTTCTATGCTTGAGGAACAATTACGTAAAAAATACCTTTGCAATCTGGTCAAACTTTCCAAAAAGTTCATTGAGCATGTGCACGAGCTCTCCCGGGGCGCAATCGCTGGCCAGCCTGGTGAAGCCCACGATGTCAGCATAAAGAATACTGCCAGAATCAGCAACAAACAGCAATCTTCAGACATTGCATCATTAATCCTTCTCCTCCCAGCATTAATCGCCACTTATCCTTCAATCCACGTGCATGACATGAACAAAAGCACCGGGGCACAACTTGCTTATGCCTCTGGGAAGGAATTATTCAAGTAAATATGGGGCTGCTATACGAAAAGGTTTCAAGTTGATGGGAAGACTTTGTTTACGAGGTTAGAGGATGGATTTACACGGCAGGTCCAAGTGCCCAATGCCAAATCGTGTTTTCCTTCAACTGAGAGAGAGCGAGGCAAGTGGGAGAGACCAAGAACTTGAAGCACTCAATGGCTTTTAATCGAAAAACATGCACAAAGCAATTCTTTAAAAAGTGTTTTGATAGGTTTAAGATTTTTTTTTTTGTAATAATTTTGCGTGTGGGAGGGCTAAAACCATTTTATAAATGCTTTATATTGTCTGGGTTGTTTTTCGAGGGGCTATATAAAGAAAGTTGAATACGGTGTGCATGTGTGATTGTTTCCAAACGCACACGCACTTGAAGACCACTTAAGGACGTTGTCATATTGTTCCCTTGCTTAGGAAATCAAGCTCCCAGAGGACATTCCTTGGAGAGCCTCTCACGTTAAGCCAAAATGATTGTGCTCGCCTCGGTTTCATACATGAAAATGGGAGGAGGGGGGGGGGTAACAAAGTGACCTCAGCGTACAATGAAGGCGGATTAACTCTGATTTGATATTGTCCATGGCAACAATAGGAATAAGATTGGCAAGAGGAGAAAGACGGGAAGACAGCGGCGCTAAGCAAATAAAAGCAGATGATCGAAGACGAGAGGAGGGCCCGGGACGCGAGAGCGGGTCGGACTACAAAAGAAGACAGACGATGAAGAGCGAGTAGGAGGACGACGTAATGCGATAGTAGCAATAAAGAGAAGAGCGGAGAGATGAGAAAAGAAAGTCACCTGACGTTGGTGTGCCGCTGCACGTACAGGTTGTGGAAGTTGTTGGCGCTCTCGGTGCGACCAAACCTTGGGCCCTGAAGGCGCTGGATGATCTCGGCTTTCATCACTCGGGCGATGTGAGACGGCAACAGGGACAGGAGCAAACGTTCCTATGGTGAGAGCGAGGACGGTTGCAAAAGTTATTTTGTCGTTCGCTTCAAAAACATTTGTCGTCCGATTGGATCGTGGATCTTTTATTCATGAAAAAACTGGAAAATAGCATTTTTGTCATAGATCTGATTAGGAAGTGTGTGCGGATGAAAAATTCTAGACCCCCCCCCCCTCCAGCACTTCAGTTGCCGCCGGATTTAGAAAAAACAACCACTCACACTTAAATTCCGAATGCATTCCGAGATTTTGTATCATGAGCCTCAAAACTGTGAATATGAACCAACCCTTAGCTTACCAATTTTCACCCCCCCAAAAAATTTACAGAGTGGACAGTTTTTCCGGGGGGGGGGCAGGTGTTAGATGACTGTAACTGTTGTGTAACCACTAAAAGTGCAGTTTTTTGGGGGGGTGCTTTCATTGAGTAGAATAGCCATTAGGTGTTTCAGGCTGGCGTTTCAAAACGTGCGCGCGCGTGTGCGTGTGTATGTGTGTGCGTAGGTGTGGGTGTGCGTGTGCGCTACAGAGACGGAGTAGCCGCCTTAGGGGGTGTGACTCATAAATGCAGCTCAGAGCACAGAGGGTCATTACACTGCTCACTCACAGCACGGACTCATTTCCTAAAACACAGCGGAAAATTAACAAGATTGAAAGGTTGCGGGGTGCTGGGCTGCACCAAAAATAGGCAACTTTTACCACCCGCTTCACTGCACTCCGCTGTTATTACGAGAATGTTGGATAAATGGACTGAAGTGATGTTTAGTCAGTGGTAGGTCATGAATGGGATGGTGTGCCGTTTTGCTTTCACGCAGGAATTTGTCCACTGTGGACGGACGCGTTTCAATATGACATTTTGGAACGCTACATGGATTTGACGTACCCGGCGTCATCTCTATCGACATAAACGCACAAACTTAAAAATAAATAGTTGAGGATTCATAGCCATACAATTGGCTGCCAAATGATCTCAGGTGTGCTGCCTTTTTCACAAAGTCAGCCGGGATGGGCTTCAGCTCAGCCGTGAACCTTCTGAGGACACGCCCGAAAATGGAGGTCTCGTCACAGGCAGTCTTCACTGAGTGTACGGTACTCTCAATTATTAATTTGAGCTCTATGTGCCATTTCTCAGGCTCAAACAAACGGTGAATGTCAAGATTTTAATGTCAAGTAAATGTCACTGAATAATGCCGCTTTGCGTATGGTATGTATTGCCAAATAACTAAATTAACGTTAAATAAAGTTAATGGCTCCGTGGGGATCAATTGTGTTCTCATTCTGAATCTGACAAATGGAGCTGTGACATTGTTTGGGCTGGATAAAAAATATGAAGTGCTTAAAATGAATTAGTTGTGCATAATAAATATATATTAAAAAAAAAAAAAATACAGAATATCCACCCGACTATTTTGTATTTTCACAGCCGGCTGTCATGTCCGACTTTTTCTCTGTTCTTCAATTCTCTCCCTGATGAGCACGCACTTGTGGTGGACAATGAGGCACTCTAAAGCTGCCATGCTAGCCTGTCAAGAGGAGATGTTAAAAAATAAATAAAGAAGACTCTCGCCCCCCACCACCCAAAATGCCTCTGTTATGCCTCTCTCTGCATGCTGTGCACACTCACAGCTCACAACGAGGCACTCTAGTAGCCACGCAGCTGACTATCCTCATTTTGCTGCACCGTAAAAAGGCGTCTCGCCAGCTGTGCGTCTCTACCTGCTGGTGCTTCTCAAACTCCAGCTTGATGGGCGACTTGATGCAGTTGCAGGTGTCCTGGTAAGTCTGCTTGAGGGCCAGGTCCATCAGGTGCTTGTGGTACGCCCCCGCTAAGTTACCGCAGGTGAAGATGATCACGTTGGCCAGGATCTGCGCTTGCATGCACACGCAGAACAAAGAACACGGCATTTAAAAAAAAAAAAAAAGCGCAGGGATGTGATGCATGTTTTGCCCGCTATCTCCCGCCTACACGATTACCTTGGAAAACCAGATAAGAGCGCACACTTTAAGCGCACTTTTCCACCACTGTGTCAACCTCAGGCTCTTTAAAACTGTGGCCACGCATATCAATAGGTTGTTCTTTGTCCGCTAGCCAAGGGCAACAAGCGTCTTTAGACATGTTTTATTGTGTGTGTGCACAAGTTCTGAATCACTTTGTGGAAGTCTGGCCATCCGTGACATTTTGCCTCCATCTCTGGGCTTTATACGGCATTTCGTGTATTTACGGAGACAACCACAGCATTTAGCCTTCTGCACTTTAAGTCGCAAACAATGTTTGGTTCGGATAAGTGGGCATAATTTACCATAATTAGTTTTTTGTTCCAGACACACTAAGTACCCTAAAGATGTACTATTTTTGGACTTTACTTGATTAAATACAGTGGTGCCTTTTACTTTGAGTTGGATTGTGACTAAGCTAACTCATTTTATTCACATATCAAGTCAAAAATGAATTGAAATGACGCTGCCACCCAAAAAAATAAAAGAATATATTTTTTTTCCAATCACCCTGAACATTTCAAGTGTCCAAATGAAGTTCATGTCTCACCTGCCAGACGAGAGCTTCCACGTCGTTGGCGACGGAGGCCAAGCAGACGCTGAGGGTGACGGTGTGCGACAAGCAGGTGACCGCGCTGGCCATGATGGCGCCTCTCATGGAGAAAGGCAACATGGTGTACACGACAAACACGATGAACAGGAAGAAGGAGACCTGAAAAGACAAATACAAACATCTGCAATATTTCGGCAGATAGCAGACGCTCTCAGTATGTGAGACAAATGGAAAAAAATAATAATCATTTAATTAATTAATTCAAATGTATGTTGTGCCTTGTAAGGGACTTTCAAGGTTTAAAAGAATTTCAAGGAGTACAGTAATTAATTAATGACTCAATTTTACTTATGTCAAACACATTTTTGGGGAATTTCTGGAATGATTCAAAAAGGCGGATTTTGTTTTAGAATTCGAATTTACGTGACCTATAAATGGCAGTCCTCATCAAAGTGTGACTTCTGAAATTGTCCTTGTGGGCTTCCACCCCTTTCCTGTTGTGATGGCGACCGTCACAGATAGGTCACCGTTTCAACCAGATGAACTCTGACCTTCCTGCCTTGTCTGTCTGTTGTCTTCCTGTGTCTTGCAACGTCTGCTGAGGGTGACAGCTATTTGGCATCCGGATTGTGCATGTGCAAGTGGCGCATTATTGCTCCGACTTTTATCAAATACAAACCAGCTTCCAATACTGAGATAAGTAAAGTGAGATGCAGCTCCGGAGGACTTAATTGAAAGGTGTTTCATATAGGCTTTCCGTTGCCATGGGAACCAAGAAAGGCTGACGTTGGCGCAGCGGTAGAGCCTCCTGTAGATGGAGAGTGCAGCGTCCAGTCATTTTGGTGGAACTAACGTTGGCGGTCCAATTTCAGGCACGTCACTCCCCCCGCCCCCCTTCCGAAGCCAGCTCGGCGTATTTCATCTCCGCCGCACTCCTGCCTTGCATGCTAATACGCCCTCCAGCACCTCGAGATGGAGCTGCAGGCGCCATCACCTGGCTTCAGCAAAGCTTGATGACCTCCCACTCCGATGTCAGCACCTCTGATCACAAAAAGCAGTGCTGACGTTCGACAATATTCAGCTCTCTTAGCATGACACCGGTGCCTTCGCTAAAGACTCAATTTCTTGTGCTATGCTTCAGTTTAGCAGAAAAAAGGGGATTCTTGTTTTTTTTCTTTTCATTCCAAGCTGGATTATTGTGGCTGGCCTCACATTCAAATGAATTAAATAAATAAATAAGAAACTTTCTGGGTTGCGTTACAAAAAGCACCATAGGCCGTTAAACAAATTGGGTCAAATTGAGCCAAGTAATAGTTTGATTCATTTTTTACCCATATTGGGTTATTTTCAACCCAACCGTTCTTAAAGCTGAAAAACAGTTGGATCAAAAATAACCCGACAGGACCTATTTTTTGGGGTTATTTATTTGATGCAAAATTTACTCACAAACAACCTAAAAAATTGTGTTTTTGTTTTTTTTTAGAAGGAAATTAAAAAACACTTTTTGGGGTGTGTTTTCACAATTTTTGCCACCGGAAAGTATCCTGGCACCTATTGTTGACAAACGTTACAAAATTGTCCAAAAGCTCACTTGTAACACACAAAACACAGAATAAACGTAACGACGTGGAGTCATCTGTCATCTCCCAGGAGAGACGGGCCCGGCTCAGAAATTGAATAAAGGCCCGGACTAAAAGGTTAATGGCGCTCGATGGAAGCTTGTGCCGCACGTGGACCTGACCGAGCGACTCTGGCATCCCTCTCGTGCCGTCCGTTTGACAGCCGTGTTTATCCGTTTGCGCACGTGCGTGTGCAGACGTGCGCAGATTGCGTGCGAGCAAGCAAGAAGTCTATATGTTCCTTTTGTTTTCTCGCGCTCGTTCAGACCTTTGTATTATTAGCTCTGTGGGCTCAAGTAATCACCATCCAGGCAACCCACAGAGAGGGAGCTGCAATTTCAATTTTTTTCCCCCTGCCCTTTCTTTTCTTCTCTCATTACATCCCCCCACTCCCTTTCCTTCCTTTTTTCTTGGAGAAAGTCAAAGCTCTTTTCAATGCATGATATGGGCAGCGGTTCAGATTCTTGTCCCAATATTTATGCTTATATCCGTGCGATAGATGCCGAGATTGAGCTATTGTGCGATTAATAATTCAGATTGATTACGCTCCCACAGGTGGCCGATGATAAAAATATCTCATGGAGGAAGAGGCAAAGAATTGGGCCTGAGCGCGTGCGGGGAGTCGACAGAAAACCCGGGAGGTGGGGGTCGAGCGGTGTTGGCTGCAGGTGGGGAGAGACTGGGATTTGATGAATATGCGGAGACAAGGTGTGAGATGGAGAAAATAGGATTCCCGTGACAGCGAGAGAGGCGGAGTCTGGCGCGCAGGACGAATGTGTCTGACTGCTCCTTTGCTCGCATCGGATCTAATTAAGACGTGTCACATGTGGAATTAATTTAGACGCCCAAGCGCACACACATCATGTGGATGCACACACAAAGACAGGCTGTCAGGATGATGTGTAAAAACGGGACAAGTATGAATGCAGGTGTCTAATAGACGCGTAATAACGCTGATGCGATTGAAGCTGACAGTTTTATCGCAAGCCGCCTCCGCTTATCTGCGATGCACGCAAATTGCACTTACCTGATCCCAGGGACTGAGGATCCCTCCGGAGAACATGAACAGGTAACCCATGGTGACCAGACACGCCCATATGAGGAGGGAGAAGAGGCGGAGCATCCGCTTGAAAATGGACTCGATGCAGACCAGGATGAAGATGGACAAGAAGAGGAAAAGGGCCGTGGGCACCGTGATGAGAAAGGTCAGATGGTCCTCGGTATTCTGAGAAGAGAACACATTTACAGCGAGGAAAGGTTATTTATTGATTATGATAATGCACAGAATTTTTTTTTATTTAAAACACACTGCGGCACACCAGACAGCAGTAAATAGTTGACGTATGGTCGTGCATCTTTTATCTATCATGACGGCTGACACAAACTATAAACATTTTTATCAGAACGCAATTAAAAACTTTTTCACTTTTGACCTGACAACTAATGTCGAGCAAAAAGCAGCAAAATGCTCGCTATCTTTTTTTTTTTTTTGCTTAATGAGGGCAGCCGGTCCTCGCAGGGACCGAGGCACACTATGACACAAACAGATGAACAGACTGCGCGCAGATCGGCAAATAGACAGACGGCCTGAGCCCGGAGAATGTGCTAGAGCATCACTTCTGCGCCGGCACGGTCAAAGTCAGCATTTTTTGACACCGTCAACACACACCAGCCAATTAATGCACTCGAAACATTTGGCTAAGCAGAATTTTCTCACCGCCCATTAACTTCCTTGTGTTAAAATGTCAGGAGAGGTGGCGAGAGTACTCACAGTCACACCTAAGTAGAAGGACAGATACTTGAGTAAAAAAAAAAAAAGTCAATTCAATTTATGAACTACAAATTTGTAAGAGTGACGGTTACATTCCACCACGGCATGTTTTGGTCAAGGAGACGTTGTCAGCCGAGCTTCTCGTGACTAATTTGACAGGCAATTGACTTGTTGACAATAGCAGGGGCTCCAAAGCCGAAGAAAGCGAGCGAGGAGGTCCTATAAAGTGTATTAGAGTAATGTCGCTTCTGTAAGGGAGTATGAGTCACGGTCTGGCACCGGGGGTCCCGCGAGATTCGACCACTGACGCCACTGCGCTCTTTCCAGCTCAAGTGCACAATAGAGTCCAGATGAGGATGGAAGTAAGACTCCACGCTTGCACGAGACATTTTGTATTTTAGCTCTTACCTTTTTTTTTTTTATGTGTGGTGATGTATGCATTTGCCAAATATAGAGAGCACATTTGCACAAATATTTTTCACTTGGCCTGTCACAATATTAATACAAATACTAATGAGATTGCTAAAAATTTTCATTTTTTTCTTCTTTGCCCTCAAGTAACAATTTCACATTTAAAATGCGTTTTTTGGGGGGGGGTTTATTGAGTTACAGCATCGATCTGTATCCATGTGTCCAACTGTGCTGCAAAAGCCGTTCAATTAACTTGCCACCATGTTGGGTCTCGTGGATGTAAAACAAATCGAACAATTTCTTTTTTTGCCCTGAAAAATGTAGATAAGCTAAAGAAGGAAATGAGACACTTCCTTGGACAAACACACCCAAACAACAAGCACGTACAGTAACTTTTTGACAAAATGGGTGGAGTGGACTCGACATTACCATAAAGTCCAAATTCCATCAGTCGCAGGTCTGTGTGCCTCCATTTTAGGAGCATTTGGTGAAGTTTTGGAGGGCAAGCTGATTAAAATGAATGAATAAATAAATAAATAAATAAATAAATAAATAAATTAAAAAAAATGGTGAATACAAATAATAAATAAATCAATCAATAAATAAATAAATCAATAAATAAAAATGGTGAATACAAATAATAAATCAATCAATCAATCAATAAATAAATCAATAAATAAAAATGGTGAATACAAATAATAAATCAATCAATAAATAAATAAATCAATAAATAAAAATGGTGAATACAAATAATAAATCAATCAATCAATCAATAAATAAATCAATAAATAAAAATGGTGAATACAAATAATAAATCAATCAATAAATAAATAAATAAATAAATCAAGAAATAAATAAATAAATAAATAAATAAATAAATAAATAAATAAATAAATAAAAATGGTGAATAAAAATAATAAATCAATAAATAAATACATAAATAAATAAATAAATAAATAAATAAATCCTTTCCTCCTCTCCAAATATATTTCTGCCATTCTTCTTTGATCAGAGTTAATAAAAAGACGCCTGGCTGACGACACACAGTCGTCCGATGGCAATAAATTGGAAAAGTAATGAGTGGAATTCATGCACATGCGCAAGGTGAGAATACAGCGACTGACAGGGGCATGACATCTATTGATCCAGTTCAAATACAAGAAGATTGATTGTGGTTTTTTTTTTTTTTTTGCCTGAGGAAAAAGACTATTATGAAGGTGACATGAATACAAGAGCACCTCAGCCCACAAAAGGAAATAAAATGACAAAAAAACCAACAAGTGTGCATGCCTTTGTATGAAACACCATTTAAAAAAAAAAACAAAAAAAAAAACAACACTTCACGGACAAAAGCTTGTGTTTGGGTCCGAACAATAGCGTTCTCTTGACAAAAGCACTAACGCCTGCGTAGCCGTGAACTGCGCTCTCACGCCGCCACTTGATCCACTTGGCAATCCCAGCGTTGCCATTTTAAAGTGGCGCTTCACAGTCTCTCACCTTGCCGGACATAATGAATTGCACACTCGCATTGGGTTGATTTTTTTTTCTTCCTTTTGACAAATAATTAAAAATAGCAGCACATTAATCACGTTTGTAAACTGCAAAAATTCGTCGGGATATTTTTTTCTTCCGGGACAGTTTTTGTGTGTATATACTCCCAGTTTACTGTTACACTTGGTTGTATTGGCAGATCATTTTGGTTAAGTAAACTATTTCTCTTGGCTCCAACTCCCCCTCGAGCCTAATGAGGACAAACAGTGTACAAAATGCATGGACGGACTTTTTAATGATTTGTATACGAATAGTTGGGTCTTTAAGTGTGAAGTTAAACAGCCAAAAGGAAATCTTTTATATATCTAGCAAACTGTTCTACTATTTTTTTTTGTCTCATAGCTATGTAACAGTGAGTTGCTCTGCCCATGGCATGATCAGATGGGTAAAGATCCAGAGCCCTTTTCAAGTAACCAGACTACACTGTCTAAAACTCGACTGTGCAGGGTTACCATCATGCAGAAAAATCCCCATCTCAAATGGTAAGCAGAGCTGCATTTAGTTTTGTTCGACAAGCGATTTAGCTCCTCAACACAACTTGATTTCTGATTTCTTCCACATCCACAAAATGAAGTGAAGACAGATAAACGTCAAAAGCTTTTTTTCCCAGCACAGTGCCATCTTCTGTCCTATTTGCACCTGAAGATGAATCTCAAACTGAGTAGCCACATGCTCAACCTTGTGAAATGTTCCACGCTGCTCCACTTACGCCGACAACAAAAGCGAAGCATTTCCAAGCATCTTCAAAACAGACGAGCGCCACACCAAGACAGATATCCATTTCCTTCATTCCACTCCGGATGACGTCCTCAAAACTGGTTCCATTCCATTCCAAAAAAAAAAAAAAAAGAGAACACAGGATGCCGCAGAGGCACGAGTTCATTCAACTTGAGGAGAGCGTTATCAGGAGAGCTGCTGCTTTTTTGTGGGATTCATTTCCCTGTTAGATATGACGAGGAAAACATCATTCCAAACAGCACACAGTCCCAGTTGGCCAGTTTTGAATACGGAACAATACGGACGCCAGAAGCTTTTTAATACGGGCCGCTCAGCACTGTTATGGATTATTACAGGGATTTACGGGCTCATGCGACAAGACAAAAACAGCAAAACGACTCAACGCCACCACAGTCTTGCATCCTTTTTCCACCCTTCACTTAATATTCTTTTTTACGACACATTCGTAAAACAGTGATTTTGTTTTACGTACGCTTCTCTCTGCCTGCCATGGCACTTGGTTCCAACAATAATATATTCATTAAGTAGAATTATATTGGTATGAATTTAGATTTAAAATGACATCAAAATGCTTTCCCAGTCCATTATCCGAGCCGCTTATCCTCTCAAAAATAAAACTACAAAAATCAAGTGAAAAAGCATTCAGAACAAGTGAAGCAAAGACCAGATTTGAAAGGCATCAAAGCTGGCGGGATAAAAGCAATCACAAAGCGGTCCTCTTGTAACGCACGCGGTGTAAACCAAGCCATTAATTTGGATTTTTTTTTTTAACATGTCATTAAAGTCAAGACGGAGATGAAAAGTTATGACGTTGAAGTTTAAAGCGGCGCTCACTCACCAGCCCCGAAGCGAAGAAGACCACCAGCAGTGCCACGCAGGTTCCCATGACGATGAGCAGCAGGAAGACGATGAGCGGATGCTGCTGGCTCATCCTGTAGTAGGACTCGTACAGCCAGTCCTGCCGCTTCTCACCCTCCGCGCACGTCTCGACCCCCTGGAACGCCGGGCAGCCCTCCGCTCCCGGGCCGTCGGGCCCCTCGCCGCCCTCAACCCCATCGCTCTTCTCCAGCAGGTAGCGACCGCGGGTCCACAGAGCCTCCTCCCACATGGGTGCACGCCTCCGGAGGGCGGCGGGGGGTCACCCCAAAGAACTTTGGCTTGGGTGCGATTGATTGCACAGATGAGAAGATGAAGATGCCAGCACTTCCTCCCCCCCGCGCTTCCCTCACATCCTCTCAGGACAGCATGACTGAGCCTCTGACGGGCTCCCCGTTTGGAGGCGCCGGCCCCTCTCTGGCTGCAGCGTGCTACTCGGCCGAGGTGCAGATGAGGACTGAGAGGGAGCGACTGTGTGGAGCTGGAAGGGAGGGGAAAAAAAAATAAAGAGTGTGAAAGGGAGAGAGGGTGTGTGGTGGGGGTGAGATCGTGTATGTGCAAGTGTAGTCTCGAAACATAAAAAAAGGGAGGGGAAACTGAAGATGGGGTGAAACTGGCTGAGCACTGCATAAAAAAAAAGAAGATAAGAGTATGTTGAGTGTGTGTATATGTGGAAAAAAAGCCCTTTGAAAATGACTACTTGCGACACATTGTACCAACTGTGCTCAAACACAAACGTGGGAAAAGTAGTCATCGTCCGTACTTAAGTACAAGTACATCTAAAAATAGACTGATGGCAGTAAAAGTACTGATTTTAGTCCTTAAATAGAATTTTTAAAAAATGGGTTTGGTCAGATTCTTTTAAAAGAGCTTTGTAATTGCGTATAGTTGCCACAAGATGGCGGCTGAGCACTTAAACCAGATGATCATAAAGCATCAACACCATGCATCTGGCGAGTATACAACCATGAACCTACGTTACGGGTATTCGGTCAACACATAAACAACCTTTGCATCAAGAGTATAAGCTAACATATTGGCCTAAATAACATGCTAGCATAAAAAAAATGTAGTCATTAAAATCATTTTTTGCCATTTAGACAAGATTCTAAATGTCAGGGAATACTGTAGAGTCGATTACATGAGCTGTTCATAGCCGCGTCGGGAGAGGAGTTTCACTCCCGACCTCTCTCTAGTTACATTTTATTTATATCACGTCGTCATGAGTGGTGGGGAGAAAAGTACCAAGCCAGGCGAAGGAGTAGAAAGCACGGAACTGTTCACATGTAGTGAGTACAAGTAAAAAATAAAAAATAAAAAAAAAGCAGCCGAAAAATACTCAAGTACAGATGTAGTACCTTATCAGTACTGCAGGAATGCATTTGTAGTCGAGCGTGGAAAAAAAAAAAAAAAAGCAGAGAAAATGCCAACCAGATAAGATGAAAAGGGGGCTAAAAAGGGGGGAGGAAGAGGAAAGGGAAACAAAGTCAGGAAGGTAAAATAAATAAATAATAAAAAAAAGCCCCATCAGGAAGAAAGCGAGCAAGAGAGTGCGGCGGAGGAAGAAGAGCAAAGCTTCAAAAGGCGGGAAAATGCTGCTAATGAGGAAAAAGTTCAAGCGTGATGATGGCTGTTGTCAGACGAAAACTAGACTAGCGACTCGAGCCAAGGATGAACAAGATCGAGCAAAATGAAGGAATAAATTATTTTTAAAAAGTCAGCGACGGAGTTCAGAGTCACTCCCTTTGCAGTATATAGTCCCCTGTATGGTGACTAATACAACTGACCTACTTGTACGTTCTGTGGATAGCAAATAAATCGACAAACAATTCAGCTCACTAGTACAATGAATAGGATGCACTCGTAGAAAAATTATTATGAGTAAAGCTTTTTGTTTTTCGCTTCTAGACCCACTTTTGGTTGGATAAATCCTCAAAGGGCTTCAAAACATTGATATTCTGATACATGTCCTTGCACTAGTAGCTCGTTGAAGATTGACTTCACTGCTAGAACAACTACGGCGCACTATTGGAATGACCGTCTAACTAGAAAGGATTTTTCACTTTCACGTTGAATAAATGCTAAAACAGCTTGACCCCTGACCTACTAATTAGCATACTAGTACGACGACCGCATTACTAGTACGACGAAACCGCACCGGTTGACTAAGTGATACTAGTGCAACGATACCACGCAAACAGTTAAGAGGAAACGCCATTGACTAAAACAAATTCTCTGCCGTAAGGCGACAACGCGTGGAGTTCATTCCAACACGTCGACAACATTGTAAACAAAAAGATAAAATGCGGAAGCGCCGCAGGTGCTGGCGGAGGAGTCGTGACAGTATTGATGAAAATATATCGAGCGACTCTTGTGATGGATGGCCTCACATGATATCGCCAGTCGAGTCACGGGCAATCGAGCTAGTTCATCTCCACCCCGAAAGTATTGAAAGCGCAAACGCTCATAAGTGACCATTCACGTTTTCATAAGGCGCTTCCGGGAAATCAGTCAATGTGCGACCCAAAAGCGAGACGGTGGGAAGTTTTCTGGACACTCAGCATCCAGCTGGTCAATGTAATGACCGTAATGAGCCCGAATCTATTAGCGCGGATTTGACGGATGTGCCAGATGTTGTTCTATTTCCCCCGTGGTGGCGCAACAGGATGACACGAGGTGCAATCACTCTTTCAAATAAATGAATTTAGCCTTTTTTTCTAGACAGCTACTGAGCTGTAAAAAAAAAAAAAAAAAAAAAGTAATACTCCTACGTTCTCCTTCAGGGAGTGAACATGTGAACACCACTCGTAGCTTCCCCTGCCTGCTGCCTTTCCTTGAATGAGCGAATGCAAGACGAGCTAATTGGCTCCGCCTTGATGCAGCAGCAGAGCCCGTGTTAATGAACTAGCTGACACACACGCGCGCACACACACCGTTCATGAGTGTGCGCACAAGTGTGAGACAGTTTGAACTGTGACTCATGTTGCTCGATTCAACGTGTCCTTGTCTCGCTGTGATAAAGGCTTTTCATGGGCCATTGAGCCATTTTGCTCAAATGAACACACGTACACACACACACACACACACACATTAACACGTTCACTAAAACACCCACGCAAACAGTTCCGAACAAAGATTTAAAGAAACACCGTTGTAGTTTCAAAGTAACACACAAACACGACTTTTTTTCCACCTTGAGTATCAGTGGCTGATATCGGCAGCCTCCATGAGTACCCAATACCTTAAGTTAAGGTTGAAATTTTGAAAGAAAAAAGGGGGGGGGGGACCCCCAGAAGAATCTGAAAGACTTGAGCGATGTGTTTTGAAACGGCATTCCGCCAACATACTCAAATGTGTGTTTGTGTTGCTATAAACGGACTGAGAACACGATATAAGCTTTGTGAACCATGTCACAAACAGGTGCGGCGGTGCTGGTGCTGACCCCCATCCCCCCGAACTCGCAAACACACACGCGCTCCTGCACACACACGCACACACAAAGCGGTGACAGAATGGGAACACGTGGAGGAAGAGTGCCCTGAACATACTAATCCGGAATCAAACACCCTCCCACACAGAGTCAAAGTGTCAGAATAAAGGACAACGCGGCTAAGGAGGGGGATGCTGCCTTCGAGCGGTGTGGGAAATCACGCTTGTTATTTGTTTCGAGTTACTTTCCCCGGAACACCTGTCTGAGGTATTTCAAATTTGCTATTTTTTTGGGACAAAATCTGATTTCATTGAACATTTTCACTACACAATGATTATTTCGCTTTAGTGTAATGCGTCAGTTTTGAAAGACTCCTCAGCTGCCCATGGCTGCACACGCTTGTTAACGCCGCGGTTCAACGCCGACACCGGGAAAGTGGCTGGCCTATTATTATTTTTTTTTAATTTATTTTTAACAGAATCAAAGCAAAGATGAAGGCTTGAGTAAAACACTGGATGCGCCTCGGCTCAATAAAGGTTGTGAAACACGCGATAGACGATATTTAATGTGGCACCACACGTGGGAAATCAACAGAGGCGATCAATGGCATGTGTCCAGCACAAAGGTCAAACAAACGGATGTCACCTTTGGAATGTGAACGAGAGGATATCGAGGGCTTGATTTGGAAAGCAACTGGCGATCGCTGAATTAGCGATCATGCGCATGAGCAGCATGAGCACACCCAGATAATTACAGTCGGGGGGGCTGATGAGCTCCGAAAGGAGCCCACCTTGATGAGGGCAAAAAGGGGCCTCATCGACAGAGCGTGCGTCTGTGATTAAAGCACACGGAGACGGCCTATAAGCGCGGCAATCAAGGAAGCACAACAACGGGAGGCTTCCGATTCCGCGTTAGGGCGTACACGCGGGAATTCGTCAAGGATAACAAATCTTATTGGAACTTGTTGTTGTTTTCATTTCCGGGTTTAAAAATCAGGACGAATGGATGGTAATGTTTTTGAAAAGCGATTTGTGAAAATGTGTGCGTAAATAACGTTGCCCATACAAAAAGGTTTGTGATGGCGACAAGATGGCAGCAAAATACTTAAAACAAGAAGGCCATGAACTCTGCATCTAGCATGTACACGCTCATAAACCGATGTCACATTGTTTGAGTAAATTATTGGACACAAACAAAAAACCTTCACAAGGTTCAAAACTCTTGGCACCTGCCGAGAAAAAAAAAATCTAATAGACAAACGAACGAACAAGCACGGCTCACTTTAAATTCTTCTTTCCGATGACTAATGTATTAACTTTTCTTTGGCATGTGATTGATGAAAATGTAATTTAGCAATTTCCTCACTGATGAGCGCGACGACACCAACCCAGACATCCAGAACCCCCTGGTGGGATATGCCGACCACCACGCATTTCTAATTTAATTAGTCGACTGTCGAAGATGTGCGCAATTTAAAGCTCCACTAGCCTTCGCGCGCAAGTGTGCGAAATTACAACACGGCCCAAGTTTGCTATGAGCAGAGAATACGCTTGTGAAAAGCGATGAACAATTTAGCATCTTCAATTAAGCTAAGATGCATGTCTGTGGAAAGTGGGAGGAAGTCACCCACGTGGGAAAGCCAGAACTGTGATTCGAACCCTGAACCTGAGAACTGTGAGACATGTGTTTACCACAAGGTGCCGCTCGCTTTGCACACCAACATGCAAGAATGCGTTGTTATAGATCTGTCTGGAAACACTTTGACATTTTATTAAGTTTCAAAGAAAAATGTTCACTAAAGCACAAGTGCCCCATCTGGTGGTCGACAGAAGAATCACACTTTGACTCAGTATTTTCTTTTTATCCCCCTCATAGATCATCCAGACAGTTCAAAAATGATCTGTTGGGAAAATTAATTAAAAATGGGGCTGCTCCATTAAAATATTGCAATGAAAACTGATTTAAAAATTTGATGAAAGCATGTGACAGGCACGATATTAAGACAAATGGTGTGTGATATTTTGAGGAACTAAAATCTAAATATCATTTAATACTTACAGAAATCATTCACTCTTCATGCTGATTTTTCCAAACGCTTGCTTTCTGTAATTTCAAAATAAAACTGTCAATGGATAATTGCAGGGATGAAGTCAAATTTACAAGGGAGACTTACCCCCCGAGCGGTGATTTCGGAAAGCCATCTGCGTGCTTCATCATAACAAAAAGCAGACAGTGAACGGCAGTTTTAAAACGTTTATTTAAAAAATAAAATAGAAAAACATACATAAAAATGTCCAGAAAAAACAGCCCCGAAACAAAAAATGGCCAAGTGGTTTCTGGCTTACAACAATCCGCCAGGTTGAAAATAAAGAGGGGCCCTGGTCATGTGTGTAACAGGAAGGAGGTTGCCTTGCACCTCCGTGTAACGTTGCGTAAGGGCAGTTGCTTCACTCCACAACTCTCAAATTGAAGGAGTGAACGCCGACGTGTTTCCAGGAGACAGGATACTGCATGAAGATATTTGGCAACTCTGACCCGCTCCAACAAACTGCTCATTACGTCAGTCTTTTCCAAATAATAATTGGCTGGAGTGTTGTGGATTTAAAAATAGATCTAATCTTAGCTTCTCATGAATCAGTGAAAGCTGGTTCAGGGAACAAAAGGAAAAATTTAATCGTCCAATTAATCGCTAATCAGATTTTTTTTAAATGCCAAATAACCGAAGTACCATTTTATTGTTAAGCAGACGTGGCTTGAAAAGAGGTGTTTAAAATTTTCAGAAAGGGCCTTATAATTGAGGGAAATCTACAATCGTAAAAGATTTTAAAAAATGAGGCGGTTGAGTCCACAATTCAAATTTGGGTGAGATCATTTCGACGCGAGTTTTGCGGATCAGCTCATGAGTCTTTTCTAACCGTTCATCTGAGATTCAAATTGATGCTGGGTGGGCAGTTGTGAGCGGCGGAGCTGAGTTGCCTGGCGTTTTTTTCTTCCGTGGAAGAAAGGAAGAAAGAAAAAAAAAAAGAAGTTAAAATAGTCTAGGAACAGCATTGAACATCATCAATGAAAAAAAAAGCTCGTCTGATGCTGCACGGGCAGAGGGCAAGTCGCGCTCTGGGTGCATCCTGTCAAGACTCCAAAAGCGTCCGAGACGTTCCACACGCACTTAACGAGGGTCACACGCACACACTGCACAGACTCGGACCCCAAACACGGATGATAAAATCCTCCTAACTCCTTACATTTGGCGGAAACGTGTACAAAACTAGACTTTTGAGACATCTCGGGAGTTTTAGACTATTATAAGAGGATGGGGGCTGTGGTGCACACACACACACACACACACACACACACACACACGCACACACACAAACATGCACTCACACCCCTACACAAGAATATAAATTAACTCCTGTCCAGTCCAATTGAGCACTGTTTGTCTTCCTTAAGGTGGGAGGAAAAACAGCAACCCTCGAATGCACAAGAAGCGATAATTGGAGCAACCCACTTGCATAGAAATAACACGGGCGTGCATTAGTAGCGTTGATGGCGAGTCACAGCCTTTGCGCCGCCGTCCTCTCTGTGAGCGCACACACTCACACACACACACACACACACACACACGCACACCCCCGCAGACACACGCACACACAGTAAACACAAAGAAAGGCATTGCAAACAATTAGCGGAAGTACCTGGCGATCATATATACACAAGATTCCTGAATGGAATCAAAATATAATTCCCTTAAACTCGGGTCCTTGCATTAGGAGGCTTTTTCTTTTTGTTCCGGACCACAAATGGGAAGCCCCTGACCGCTGAGCACTTTCTAGTGCTAGCATGGACACTGATTAACAGCTTCGCGCACCCACAGTCGCTCTCACAAGTCCATCTCCTTTTTTCTAACCAATTTTCACAATCCCCACCTTGGAAAAAAAATCAAAGGGGGGAAAAAAAAAGGCAGTGACGGAAGAAATATGGCAGCAACAGAGTCCACGAAAAGACGGTAGACAATCTGGAGGTTGCAAAAGCCAAAATACAATTACATCCTCTCACCGAGATAGGATCGCAAGGGTGCAATTTTCTTGCCACTTGCCGCCAGGATGAGGGACAGAACTTCCTCTGGGAGCGACAGGCTCGTGTCGCGTTGTCTACGAGGGGGAAACGTGAGGCTTACCGAGATAAGAGGAGGGGTCTTTGACCTGGGCTCCTTCTCATCAGAAATACCAAAAAGGATCTGTAAACAGAATGTAAAAACTCTACAAAAATAAAATAAACTGTATAAAAAATGCCTTTGACATATACACACTAAATTAAATAAGCATTTAGGTTCCAACAAGAAAAAAAATATTGCACAAAATTGAGACGAAAAAAAAAAAAAAAAGAAAAGCCAAATGCGGCTCTCATCAAAAACCAATCAAGACACGAGCTCTGGAAAGAGCCGGAACCGAAGGGAGAGAAATATACTGACCGCAATATAATACTGAAACGCTACAAGGCAGTGAACAAAAGGTCACGCTGAAGCGGAAGCAGAGCTGCAGGCTGTTCAACGTCGCGGCCGCTCCGGTCGAGTGAAAACTGCTGGTCTCCGTGAGGGGGGGGGGGGCACGACCGGCTTCTATCTGCTGGGGCTGACCGGTAGGCTGTCCCTCTTCCGGCGTCGCCAAGTGTTCCGGTGGTACTGTGCGTGCATGTGAGCGTGCCCGCGCGTGACCGCGACAGGGTTGGTGATGAGCGGCGGGTTGTGCAAGCCCTTCATGTTGAACTTGACGGCGTTCTGAGGAGGACAAGGTGGGGTGGAGACCTTCATCTGGTCAGTGTGCTTAACATGACAACACAAGACTGATTGCGCACTCAAACGAGGACGCTAAATACACGTTAACGGCTTAATGCTCGGGTGGGTCAAGTTTTGTGCACAGCGGCCGTATTTGAATTTTAAATGAAATAAATCTTTAAAGGAACTGTTAAAAAACGTGTATGTGAAGTCGTTTATTTCACGAAAAAAATCCAATTTTATTTGAATTCGCTTTTACTTAAGATGGATTACTTAACTATTTCTTTTAAGTAAACTAAAATTGTTCATTTGGCTAATATTTTATTATTTCTAAATATATACATTTTTAATTGTGAAATAGACAGTTTATTTTTAAAGAGAATTTAATAAAAATTTATTTTTTTTAAATGGTTATGATTTGAATAAATACGGTTCAGCAAATAATTGTTTTTTTGTTTACAATAAATCAGTTGACCAATTAGTTAAAGAAATAAAATTAATATTGTAAAATATGTTAAGTATAAAAGTCAATTCTAATTATTAAAAATAACGAAAAACGTTAATAAATGAATAAGAATGGAAATATGTATAGAATAATTAATTTGACCAATTTTGCTTATTACAATAAACCTGCTAATTAATTATTTAATGAGATTAATAAAAAACATTTCAATTGACCAATTTAGAAAATATAAACTAAATGCAACAAATGTTACAGACCGTTGCGTCACCGAATTGTTGGGACTGTTGCGAATTGACGATGGGAAAAAAAAAAAAAATGCACTGGTCGCTTGTTTAACTGTGTGGCCGAAGCACAAGCAACATTTGGGACCAACTCGTCGCAGCTAACTTGCTTTGACGTGACGCAAAAGGTCAACTGGAAAAGCCCCTCCTCTAAAAAAGCACAAAGCGACATATCACTTGCTTCATGTACTTCCTGTTTCAACGATTTTCAATTTGAGAGTGAAGCAAGCACACACACACAAAAAACAAAAAAACAGTACACGTGTGCCTTGGCAATAAACGCCACGCAGTTTAGGAGCATTCCCATTCAATGGAGACGTCAAATCTCAGCGCTAGCTTAGCTGATTTATGCACTTTCAAGTCATGAATGACATGTTAAGAAAAAAGCAGCAGCAGAACCTTGAGAATGGCACGCTTTGAGATGAAAAAAAAAAAATAATTGTACTCAAGAGCTGCAGCAATCATTCATTTACATCCCTTGTGGGCTGGCATTAAATGTGAGCAGCTTCAAACACGTCGAGAAAACGCTGAAATTCAAAGATAAACATCGTAGCAACACTGCGGTGCGAGAAATGAAATGTGTCCTGATGGATGCTCTGTTGACATAATGCTGCCTCGCTTGCTTCTCGTAAACCAAGAAGATCAATAATAGATTAGCGCTGGCATTTCCCGGGATTTTTTTCCGCTCTCAAATTGAGATCGGTGAGATCCATTCAGATCCCTCGCATACGTGCGTATGCTCAAACAAACGCCATTTTTGTGACATAACAGTCAACCCCCCTGCATATGTAAGATTCAGCATCTGCAAATTTAAATATTGGAGGATTTTTTTTTTTTTTTTGGCGGAGTAAGCGGGGTAAGCTGTTTTGTATTATTCTGTTCTATTTTTAGCATGGCTGTGGTGCCATTTGTTGGCATTTTGGTGTCAATGAAGTCGGTTGAAACAGTGGAGGTTTTTCATTTAGACATTGCTAGCATGTTGTCGCCACCTTGTGGCTTCTGTTGACAATTATAAACATTTTTACAGGGTGTCAATTACGCAGATTTACACTCCCCTTAAAAATATTTGCTTATCGTCATGAAACCTCAAACAAAAAACATTTGGCTCATGTAACGTTTCTGCTGGAATGATTGCGTGTCTGGAGCCTACCTTGTGTGCGTGGCTGGAGTGGGGGCTGGGCGGAGGCTGAGGACTGGAAGCGGCGGGGGCATGGGCATGGGCAGAGGGGTGCATGTGGAAGAAGGCGGTGTCGATGCACACCTGTCTGCCAGGTATGGAGTGCATCGTGAGAGCCCCGGGGAGTGAGGCGCGAGCCTGGCAAAGGAGAAGATGAAGATTCAAAATGACTTGCTGCCTGCCGTAATCCAATCAAAGATATTTCCAACCTTATTTGCTGCATGTCTACCTGTGAGACGGGAGGCAAGAGCAGATGGTGTCCCGCCATGCCTGGTTTGGCGCTGGCCATGCTGAAGCCCGGTGGAAAAGTGAGGCCCAGCGGTGTGAATGACGCAAAGGGTGGAAGAGGAGGCGGAGGCACGGGACAGGGTGGCGCTGAATCCGAGTCCTGATGAAAACGAGGCGGTCAAGTGGATGAATGATTTAGCATTCAGGATGGACTTTCCATTTAGTACAGAGGAAGTGCTGTTGTTCTCAAATTTTTGCATGGCCGCTGGAGAAATGTTTACAACTCCCCTCTGGTATTTCTGATATTTGCGCATGCATTCGTCACGCAGATGCTCGGCTACGCACACGACCAGCTGTTGGCTCTCGCCACCTCTGGCACGAGTGTCAAGCACCAGCGGGGATTCCTCCGGAAATGCGGAATAGGCGAACATAGCAACGTTCCGAATGTCTTCATGGGAAATGCAGATGTAGTTGGCAAATAAAACGGACCAGCTCAGCGTACTGATAACGTGGCTCGCTAAAGCTTTGGGCAGTGCTGTGGGCAGAAATTTGCTTCTGAGTGGGAAAAAGGGAGACGGGATTGCAATTTGGGGAAAATGAGAGATAAACCATTACAAAGGATGTCGCCGCACACTGGACACTGGGAATTTATCTGCAGAGGGAATTCTCTTCTGACATAAGTGTGTACATTCCACCATCTGCTACAGACGCAACAGCTTGAGAAACAAATCATACAGCTGTTGCCTGGCTACAGAGCCTCCACCCAGAGGCGCCACCAGGATGCATCCAGTGCTTCACCCACTTGGATTATCAAACAACAATCTCAAACTGTTCACACCTCAGTACGTTTGGTTACTTCAAAGGCCCCCTACTGATGACTTTACGGATTGCGTCGCTGGATAAATCAAATTCTGTGAGGACGTCAACATTCCAGCCAGGACTGAGACTTGAAGGACTTTCTGAATTCAAGGAAGTGGGCAATCAGAACTGGTGAGAACGAGTAAGTTCAAGGACTCCCATTGTTGCAAACTGGAGAATGACATCAAAAGGTGTGGCGGGGGAGGAGGAAGATCAAAACAAAAGCCTGTCGACAGCGGAGGCTCTGTTGCTTTTTCAACAGATTAGGTCTGCACTCCCTGCTGTTCAACCCCACCTTACCGTGAGCTCCGGCTCAGCCAAATGCACCAAAACAAATTCTGAAGGCTTGTGCCGACCAGCGGCACAACAACCAAGCGCAATGAAATAATTACTCACATTGTCCGATCCGGAGAGCGACGAGACAGAGGAGGCGGACGAGTGCTGCTGGGGACTGGAGATGGACATTGGCGAGTCTGCGCTCTTCGGGGACACCGAGTCCCTCTGCTGCTCCTCTGATGCCACACCACCGTCGAGCACACAGCTGGGGTCCTGATCGGACGCGGGTTCCTTGGGAGTTGGCGCTAGAGAAGCAGAATGAAGGTTCAGGTTGGAATGTGAGCCGCAAAAACGGCACTAAATGTATATCTGAAGCGTTATACCTCTGTTATCGGTTCGAGCCGGATCTCTGCCGCCCCACTTTTTGATGATCCACTCCCTGTAGTCGATCACTTCCTGGGTCAACCTGATTATTCTTCCTAAGGTGCTACAAAGAGGAACAAGAGAAGCGTTTCCCTGGAGTCCCGGGTTTTATGAATTACAACTTTCTTCTGAGTGATCTGGCTTCAAACCTTTCGGAGTCTTTGTTGGGATACGACCGGGCGAGCGGGGACACGGCGTGGCTGAGGACAGTGTAGGCGTAATCAAATACCTGCCTGACGTGCATGGCGCCGTACGAGCCCCTGCCCACGTCGTTGCCTGCACAGCGGGAATACGATCGTAGACGTTTTAGTCCATCGTGTCGAATTGTTGCGAAGCTTCGAGACGCACATACCTGGAAGCAACGGATCTTCGATGCAGAGCATGGACGGGCTGTAACCGTTGGTCATGGCCATGTCGTCTTTGGCAATGTATGCACCTCCGTTTTTGATGCGAATCCCTGTTTTCAAGTAGTTGAAATGGCGACCGTACAGCTCAAAAAACTCGATCAGCAGGACGCCCAAGTTCTCGCTGGGGTTCCTGGCATCGATGCGAGGATGAAGCTGAGGAAAGACGCCCATCGTTACAGCGCCAAATAATATTTAGCCCTTTTTGAGCACAAGCTTGCGAGTACCTGCAAGAAGCTGATGACCATGAGGATGAGGGAGTAAGAGCTTATTCCGCCCGTGAAGACTTCATTCAGATCTCTCTGCAGCAGGAACTGCTTCAGCAAAAAGATTATGTAAGGCAGCACCGGGTACTTCTGAAAGGAGGCGAGGAAATACATGAATGCTTTGAATGCATTCACATTGTCACAACAAAATATGATGAGATGGGCTTGCACGTTCCGGATGCAGGGTCCGAAAAGGTTTTATGGGCTTTTCCCACACCTATGTTTCTATCAATATATCTACGTGGCGCCCAAGACGTGAGTATGTTGAAAGCCCAGCAGGCCTGTAGACAGGAATGACAAATATTCATGTTCATTTTCCAATGGGGATGCCGCAAAAGCCTGTGGCGCTTTGCGTTAGTGCGTCTGTGGCAAAGGGCTGACTTTTCAAAGAGCCTTAATAGAGGTGAGAACAACACCGGAAGCTGCCTCCTCCCGGATCCGCCCGACGATAAGACTGCAGCAGAGTCTCACTCCCTTCGCAACATTAACTACATGGACGCTCGCAGAGGTTTGATGTGAGTGCGGCTGTCAGCGGCGGGCTTTCAAGCCGCGACACGCAATCTTGGCAGAACGGCGACGCAACATAAACAAAGGAACAAAAGCCAAAGGATGACGTCTTGCTGGAAGATCAGCACCTGGAATTCCTGGCTTGTGTTGGCTTAAACAAGCATGACTAAAGCGGGCCGACATCAACCCTCAGGTGGAGAGGCATTCGGAGTACATTAAGCAGCAACCTTGTCGGCGGGCACAAAATCCGGGGCTGCTTCCAGGATGAGGAAAACGAGGCAAGTGCAACGCTTTCAACTGCTGGCTGGCCTCAATTCACAGAGGGGAATTTCCAAACTTCTATATTTAGATGCCGCTCTAAAACTGTAATTATGTGACTCCACTGGCGCTCGGTTTGATTTAAATACGTCTGTGTGACCCCCCTTTGCTGCTCTCTTCCATTCTTCGTCCGCATTGGCTCGCTTCTAACTGGCATTTATTTCATGGCGCAGTGGAACGTCCAGAGTCAAATTTCCTTCAAATGGCACAATTTGGGATTTCAGCCCGATTTTTCTGGAAAAATAGGACTCCAATGTCAACAACCCAACTTGGGTGTTGAAAATGTTTGCCAGCAAATCTCTTGAGACGTCAGCTTTCCTGCAACTTTCGGAGTGTGTCTTTTTTTTTTTTTTATGCCATGGGTGGGTGGCAATGAGGTAAACAGTAATTTTGACCATAAAAGGAGAAATGGAATTTACTGCAAAATGCAAGGAAGGGGTTTGACTGCTCGGTACAAAAGGAGCATTGTACCATATCAAACATACGTTCTTTTCCCCCCAAGCAGATGCTAAAATGATTAGTAAGTATGCACCAAGACCACTTTTTTTTCCTCAAACCAAGTACATGTAAAAGTACCGACATTTGAGTCCTCCTCCCTACCAAGTACAGATTACTGCTCGTGATTTTTTTTTTTTGTAATCAAACGGTGTCCAACTTTCTTGAACATGGCCGAGTATTCAACAAATTATTTCACTGAACAATTTTCAACCGTAAAATTATTTTCAAATCAGAACAACTCGGCAGTCAGAAGAACGAAAGCTTTCCAATCTGATGAAACAATGTGAGCGCATCTCACCTTAACATAATCTTTAATGAAGCTCGCCGCCTTGACGCCAGACTCCACGTTGAAGCTGATGTCCACTTTCACCTCCGTTTCCTGGTCTGTCAGCTTGATGATTGGCACCTGAAAGACGCAGTTCACGCTTAGGTGAGAGGTGAGCGTTTCCTTTTCGCCAACTCCTCTCGTCAGCTATTCTGACCAAATTACCTGTGAGCAGGCCTGCCCTCGCGCAAACAGATGGGGGGGGGACACTAACTGTGTCTGCTAGTTTAGTGCAACTCATCCCCACTCCTCCTCTCAAAGAGATAAAGGAGTGATGGAGCCAAGGCTTTCGATTTCTGGCTGACCACTTCAAGTCTAAAAAAAAGCGTTTTGCTCGGCGCATAAAAAGCGGTGCCAAGCTGTGATTTGGCAGCGCTTCTTCCACTTCCCCGCAACGTTTCTCATTAAAACGAAACTCATTGTGCTTCTGCGATGTGAACATTTTTAAAATGGCATCAATTAATTTGTTGACATGATTCCGATTGGAATCACATCTGCGACAGGAAAAGCCTCAACTGAGGCTTAAAAACGTCTCAAAACTCACAGTAGCTTTGTCCAGCACTTTGATGGAGAACGGCTCGGCAACGTTGTGCTTGCGAAGAGCCTGCTCCAACTCTTGCAGCGGGGGGCGCTCCCACTTTCCAAACACCACCAAGTCAATGTCGCTAAGGTGGGAAGGGGGGAGGGGGGGGGGAGTCACATTCCAAGTCAAAACAACGCATGGAAAAACACACACACGGTTTACAATGCCTCATTGACAGATTCATGTGCAAGTCTCTCTTGCCTTGTTGGAAGGTACAGTCCTGTGCTGAAGCTGCCAAATATTTGGACCTACAAATGCAGAAACATGAAAAAAAATTAAGGCTACCCATTAATCATGTGTTCCGCTCGTTCTGTTGTCCCCGGTTGACAGACAGGCTATGTAAGTGGACCTATTAATCTATCCTGCACAGGGAGAAATTCGACTTGTTTTGAGGGATCATGGCATAACCACTGGCCAAAATCGGCTGCCTTCAAAAAACATTCAACATTTTAATAGTAACCTTGTTATTGCATAACAGCCGATGATTTACAGTCCATAATATCCAATTGAAATGTCCAACACACTGCGGGACAATGCATTTCCGGAGCGGGCCGACAGTGCCAAGTGGAAAGCGCTGCCAAGCCAAGCAAATAATGGCGAGGAGAGAAATGGCCGCATTTCAGGGCTGCGAGAATCAGCTCTCCAAACGGGAGGCTGAGTGGAGGCCCTCGCTTTTTTTTTTTTTTTTTTGCGTCTGGGAAATACGACGAGACGGCAACGGCACAAAGACAGAGCGCGATTGACGAGGAGGATACAAATCAGGCATTTGCCTGACAGCGCATGTATGTCAGAACGAAATAGTGCAACTTTCCTTTTGGACAAAAACGCTTGAGAATTGGAACTTACATCTGCAGTGGGCCAGAGCTCCTTGATGATCCTCTCTATCCGGGTGACCACCTCTTTCCTCATAGCGGCCTCCTCGGGCCGTGGACACATGAAGTTGTAGAAGTCCATCACCTCCTCGTGGAGTCTGAGCAAAAAAAGAGAACAAGTGTTCCTTTTACTGTTTGCGCTGACACACAACAGCGTACAAACTATTATAGTGACACAATTTGAGATTAATACTGTATTTTTTTTTTTTGGTCTGTGAGATAACATTTGGTCGCATCTAGGCTGCAGCTAAAGAAGTCAAAACATTGATTGAAATTGTGAGTGTTTTTTTACCCCCCACGGTATGTATTTTATGTCACTATTTTGGTTCGCCGCCACAATGAAGATATTGTGCAGCAAAACACATGATCAGCAGTCTCTGGATCTAAATTATACATTTGTGCAAAAAAAAAACAGAACCAGAATAACAAAAACAAACTTGCACTCGGCCTTGAATTAAAATCATCAGGAATATGCTCATCAACTCGTCAATGTGCGTTCAGAAAGTATGGTGCCCCTGCCAAACTTTTACAAACAAAACGACCGACTGTTTTAAAAACTCTGGCCGGCTTGAGGCCGAACAAAACCGACCACACTTAACGACCGATATTTATGTCTTTAGGCATGATGTCAGAATTTCAGACCGTTGTAATAACATCTGATCTGCATTAACTGTAGCAGGCATGAGAGGTGAATCGGGGACATTTCCAACGTAACCACAAGTAAGGCGAAGCTACTCCAACATCAGAATGTTTGTACGGTGGAACCTCCAACACCCACCAAGATTTTCAGAGCAAAACGCGTCTTGAATGTCATGTTGGGGACGCCTCAGCATATCATGGGAGCATTCGGCGCACCTCAAGAAACTTCATTTCAGCGAGCATCAACGATTAACTGTAGTCTAGTGTGTGATTTATTGCTTTATCTTTGTGTAATGACAGAGATGATCTCCGTTAGGAGTTTGATTTCATGACGTCCGTGTGACAGCTGATTTGTTCCGAACGTTGACAGGAATCACGCAACGGATTGTGGTCGCCTTTGGAGGTGGCGCAGCAGAACGAGAAGATTTCTTAGTGAGCAGTCAAAATGCAGAGGAACAGTGGGGCTCTGTTCCACCCCTGTGGCCGCTCATTTTTTTTTTTTTTTTTTCGAAGAATGCATGCCATGGTGTCAGTGTGAAATACGGAACAGGGGGACTGTCACAATCAATTACGAAAGCCCTGCAGGACATTCAGTCGGCCCATGTGCCTACGCCTTGGTGAAAACATTCTGCCAGCCAGCGAGACGGACTCGTGCTTAAATAGCAATGGTCGGACAGAAGAGCATAGGTGTGGTTGAACCAGGCATCAAATATCTTCCTATTGCACAGAGGAACGATGAAATTATAAACAGTGCAAAAACAAATGCCAAATGTGCCCCTGAAGGCAACCGAAAACAAAAACAAAAGCGCAATTAAGAAAAGTTACCCGAGTGTGTAGTATGTACAGTATGGCTCAGTAAGATGGCCTGAAAATAGAATCTCGTGTCGAGCTGTACAGATGAGGCAAGGCAACCTCAGCTAACTATTTGTGGAGTCAAAGCACATATCCTCAGATCAAAGGTTTACAGCATGTCGGTAAATCACCTGCTTTTGCAATGTGTAAATGGTCACTACGTCGTTGGCAACGTTCAGCGTGATTCTGTGATGGATTGCCTTCCAATGGGATCCTTTCAGTTAAAAAAAAAAAGTGTCGAGAGGTAGGAAAAGTTGCGACATACATTAGTGACCAGGTTGAGATTCTTTACAGTAAACAAGGGACATGCAAATTTGTAAATAGAAGTATGTGATGGTTAAATAAAGTTGTCTTATCATAGATTCATTTTTATTACTTTTAGTATTCTCGAGAAGCAGCCTTGTTTTGCTTTTTTAGTCCTCACACAGTTTTTGCAACTAACACACATGTAAAATGACACGTGTGTATCCAACCATCTCTATGTTTTGCTTCATCTCGTATTTTGATCTTCGTCTTTGTACTCATTTAACTAGTGTTGAGATCGAAAGACCACATAAGTCATGTATCTTGTGTTACTGGTCACATTTATGAACTGAAGTTGTCACGCTGAAAATGGTTAAATTGACTTGAAATGTCGACAATTTGCATTTGAACAATATTTGGTAAAACAAACATTTTCACCTTGCCTGTAAGTCAGTAGGCATACTTGGTACCTGTGAGTAGAAAATCCATGGGGTTATACTTTGCAACAAAAAAATGGAATTGTGCATGTCTGGGCCTACACTGGGAGTTTATTTTTTTCAATGGAGTGTGAAAAAAAATAGACTGTGTATGTCCCCACTCAAGATAACAACTGCTGACTTGAAAACGATATCGCTCGAGGGAGAACTGTTTGTTTAAGGCCGTTAGTTACCTTTTAAACTTCAAATACAGCATGTCAACGTTACGCAACTAGCGAAAGCTACCGATGCTATTCTGCAAAACGCCTACGCCACTCTTCTTGCGTACGGGCTTATTCAAACTAGAGGAGCGACATACCTGCTCAAATTTGTAAAGTAACACCCACAAAACAGTGTTTAACTTACCCGAGAACACCCGGATTGTACTTTCTTGTCTTCCAGGGCGTCCAAGTGCCCGCGTCGTTGCCATTAGTGCAATTTGAAAGCAAGTAATTGACTCCGTAAGTGCAGGCCTTATTGTCACTTTTCCTCCGGCCGGGATGATGATGATGATGAAGGTGCGAGTGGTTCCCAGGTATGGAAGGGGCCACCTGGTGACTTTGAGCGCACAACTGCTGCAAATTGAACATGTGACGGCTATGATGGGGGAGCTGTTGGTGGTACCGGTTGTTGTCCGTGCTGTCACCCAGCGCGAAAAGCAGGCCGCCGTTTTTATTCCCAGCAGTGGTTCTCTCCAGCGGACAGCCGGAGGGGGGACTGTCCACCGCGCGGCTTTCCAGGGAGGAACCAGACTTCGGGGACACCGCCTTGCCTTCACCCGCGTCGGGGGACGGGGTGAAAACGTTAGAAAGCGGCATGCCCAGGGAGGATATCGCGGCGTCGTTGACACGAGCCGAGCCGCCTCCGTTCATGATGATGTGATGGCCGCTGCCTCCGCCGCCGCTGCCTCCGCCGCCGCTGCCCAGGCTCTTGCTCGACACCACCGCATTTTTCAACGCGTCCAGCGCGGCGTAATTGACACACTGGTTGTGGACGTGCTGAGCGGAGAGCGTCCGTAGTCCCTGAGACGTTTCCCAGACATGCATCCATAAGGCGTTCGCCGGTCCTTTCTGTTCGGGCTGAATCCAAGCTACCCTCGGATCCATTCAACTTGGTTCTCCGGTGACCCCCCCTCCCTTGTTGGGTAGAACGCCAGCGGGCCCGTCGTGATGCCGCGCGCCGAGCCACCGACCCGAGAGATGTCGCTACGCCGTCTCGATGAGCACAAAAATTACGCGTGAACCCGAGTTAGGACCATGGGTGAAGTAGCCCCCACAACGCCGCTAGATTGGGGATAACGCTTGATGATTTCTATTGGGATTCAATATGGCGTATTCTCTTCAAATCGTCGCGCATGCGCGTTAGGAGGTGGTCCTTATTCAACGGCCACTGCGCCCACTCCTTCGGAGGTCCTCACCAGGCCAACTGCGGTACTGCACCATAATTAAAATAAAATCTTAATCTTATTTGATTTGTTTAAATTCTCAGTTTATTTATCTTTGTTTTTTTAAATTATTTTACATATTGAGAAATAAATGTATGATTAATCAATAACAAACAATTACTTTTACATTATAATTTTTCATATAGTAGTTATATATATGGTATGTTTTTTAATCTTGCAATTTCAAATCATGTACAATCTGCTGCACTTTCGCTACTAAAAGGCTTCAAATGTATAAGAGTATGAAAAAATAATGCAGAAACCCATAACTCAACACACATATGAAAGATGATGGAATATTAAATACTTATGCGGGTCATAATCCCAAACACTTCATATGCTGCTCACGTACACTGGAGGCCGCCCAGTGGATATAAACTGAAATAATCAGATTTCTAGGTAGCTCCATTCAAACACGTCCATGCACAGCAGGTGTTGTCACGCATAGCAACCCCCCAGTAACAGCCATCTCCCAGCCAGCACATTTTACGCCACAGATATATGTTAGAGGCGAGGCATAAAGCAGCACCTTCTGGGAAAGTGAGTATAATGTACACCATGAAGGGGGAGTGGAGGAGGAAGCCTCTTGCATAATGCCTACCACCGACCCCGGCTGCTCACGTGTAGCATGTGACAGAGTCAAGGCAGGAGAGGGGGGGAGAAAAAAAAAGCCCCAGGAGCAAACTATGTGTCAGATAGGATATGTAGCTCTCTCCTAACACACCCATGCAGGCATGCACACAGCTGCTCACTCCCACCGAGCAAATAGAAGCTCACTTTCTCCTATCTTGAGCTAAATCTCACACTGCAGCGTGCACGGGTATCAACAGCAGCAGGTTGTGAGTTTTTCGCCGCGTGTGCTTTGCAAAGGCTGCTTCGCCTCACTGTCATCGCTTATGGGATTACCCACATCGGTAAAGGCCAGACCACATCTGACAGACGCAAGTTACACAACACAGGCGAGCATCTTCAAGAACAGGCGGAACAGCACTGTACAGATGGATTCATGCGGTTTGTCTTGAGTCTACAGGATGTGGCCTGAATGCTAAGGTGTCCAAACACATGTGCCCACAAACTGCACTCTAGACACTTTTAATAAAACACAATGATGCAGATGCATTTTTGGCGCGAAGGTTATTTCATGTTGGAGCAAGAGTAGCAATAGACAATTCCCAAATACGTTTAGTTATCTCAAGGCAGTGTTAGAATTGAAGTTAGCCGTTAGTGCCCATATGAGAATAGATTTGGGATGAGTAAAAAAGCCGGGCTTCCTCACACATTAATATCAAGCAACTGTGACAGAAGCTCAACAAATAATAAAACGCGCAGCCAGAAGATGGAGCATCTGTTACTCACTCGCCTCTCTTTCTGCCATGCATGTTAAATTAACTAATGTGCTCCCTTTCAATCCTGCAGGCGATGCGCTGTGCAGACGTATGAATACTGCATTTGGCGTCGAAGCACAAACCGCATAATTGCCAGAGTAAATCACGCCCTTTTGCGCCTGAAGACATGTCAGACATAAAACTGGTCAGGTAATACAGTGGGAAAAAAAGAAACGGCCTTATTAACATTGACATGAAGGATACGTCACATTGTTTTCTTTACACCACTCACCAACGCTGTCCATGTGTACAAATGAAAATGCATATTTATTTCAAATACATTGCATTAAAAAAAAAAAATACATCGCTTTTTTTCCCATTCAGGTGCAGGGAGGTTAAAATGTTAAAAAATGCGTGTGCGTGCGTGTTCGGCGACTGAAAGTATTTGCCCTCTGTAGACCTGAGTGAATTTTTACAGGGGTGAAAAATGCGGATGGCACTTGCTGCAGGCACACTGTGGAAGTTCAAGCTTCCCTTTGCACTCCCTCAGTCAGGCCGCCGCTTAAAAGGTCACTTGTACGTTTTCAAGGAAATGAAAAACGCAAAAACTTGGTCTCCACTTTCCTCTTGTAACCCGATGCTATTTCTTGTCACTCATGGGCACGCTTGACTTTGCAACGGCCTCTCATGAAACATCCACGATTGCCCGTGTCAACCTTGACGCCGAAATCGCAGAAATATTCAAACGGCTTTCCATAAACTGGTGAGTTTAAAAAAAACTATTAAAAAAAAAAAAAAAAAAAAGCTTTTCTGTAAACACAAGGCTTCTATTTCTTTCACCGCACTGTATAAATGTCACAGAACTTTTAAGAAGGAAAAGCAGCATTAAGAGGCGGTTTTGAGGTAAAAAGAGATTTCAAAAGTCGTACCGAAGGTGGCGGTAATGGACATGAAGTGCTCGGTAATTGGGGGGGGTGAGTTTTCACACAAAAAAGAAAAACAAAAGGAATTAGGGTTTTTCTTTTTTTTTTTTAAATCCTGAATTTGCAGAAAATTGGAATTAATTACATATTGGCTCATGTGAATTTTTTAAATAAAAAAAAATCATGTATAAACTTATAGAAATAAAAATCACGATATGGTGGCTCATTGTTCGTAAATCCCAATTTGGTGTTTTGTGCCTTTAAGTGTCGTGCCACATTGTGAGGTCAGAAGACGAGGCAGAGAAGGTCCCCAACTAAACTCCAGTAAAAGTCCTTGTCCCAAGACAGCAGTCGGAATATATGCCGAAAGTGACTTTTAAAGCATTTTAAATCTGTTAGTGTTTTTTGTTCACTGATGTTTACTGTATTTGAGAATATTCTACACCAAAAAAGGGATCAATGCCGTCCTTGTTTTGGGGTAGTCCTCAAATTTAGCAAGGTACCATCTGGAAAGAGCAAACATAGGAGATATTCTATTAATAATGCCTGAAAGCAAGTGACCGACCGAGTGTGTTTGTGTTCTTACTTGTGGTGGGCAAAAGCTCTGCTGCTGAGGACCACTGTGGTGAAGATGGCGAAGGCCGCGCTCTGAACAGACTGGCCTGCCAAAGCGAAGCCCGCCCACTCGGTTATCTCCCCAAAATAGTTGGCTGCAGATACATACTCGAACATGCCACCTGTGTGGGGGCCGCACAACACACGAATGAGCACACGGGCTTAATTTGTCAAACCCTAGAAAAGTGCTGATTTCAGCCAGAGAAGAAGTAAGGTGTTTAAAGTGTGATATAATTCTCTTGAGAAAAGAATGTCACAGACGTTATTAAGACACTTGAAGTTTTTTTTTCTTAAATTGCAGGGGGGAAATGCCAAAAATGTCTGCTTTAATAATATTTCAAAGTATCATATGCATGCATGCCAGTCGTCGCGTCCCAAAAGCATTTTACCTCTGGGGATCTTATATCCGCTCTCTCCAGGCCCCCTCAGATTCCTCAGGATGTGGTCAGAGTGCAAATTTATCAGCCAGCCAAGCAGCCACAGCACAGATCCTACAACGACCGAGAGCTGCTTGAGCAAAGAAAAAAAACTGGACTGACGCGACACCTTGAAGCAGCCAGGCACAGAAGCTACAATATTTCGTTTTATATGTCAGCGGAATACATGTGTCCACACGTTACGCACTTATTGGTGACAATATATAACTGTATGTATAACCAACTACAACCAAAATAACATAAATGAATACCTCTCTGACTGTGCTAATCATAATTTATCATTAGAATACTTTTATGTCCAGCTCTTGAATTTGAAAACCACATTTCAATTCTCAACTCAATCATAAATGCAACACATAGATACCTGCGATAAAGCATGGACTCGTCACCCAGTCTGCAGGATAATCTGCATAGTGGCTCAGATATCGGATCTGCATGAAGCCATTGTACAAGCAGAAAACAACAGCCAGGAAAAAGGGGCGGAATGGTGTTGGTTTACCTCCTCTGATTAAAAATGGATAAATTAGAGACCTGGAACAGAAAACAATGGTCAAAAATAAACAACGTGACACTCGTATATTATGGCGCGGTACTGTAGTATGTGCAGTGATGGAACGTCATTCTTGTAGTTGGATTTTTTTTCCACCTCACTGTGCTCGCACATTTCTTTTCCTGATGACCCAAGTGAAGCTCCTCCACTCACTTTAACATAAACCCTTGGCCGGAAGATGCCACTAGATGGCATCAAAACAATATTTCTATGCTTTTGGCTTGAGCAAAGAGCAAATAGGTGAGTTTCTCCGTGAGTACAGAAGTCCCTTCCAAAGTGAATTCCCAAACGTAAATAAGCGGGGCTTCACTGTCCTTTTCCCACCTCTGGGTATGTTTTGAGGGGTCAAAGAAATTATCAGGACAATTGAGGTGCGCAAGATGCGTTCAGGTGTCCAAACATATGTGGGAATTCCGAGCGTTTACCTACCTCTGGGTATAGTGGCACAAATACATGGCCATGAGCAACTGATTGGGGAGCACGGAGCTCTTTGCAGAGGATGCCCATACTAACAAACACACGGGCAGAAGGAACGCGGGCAGCTCCTGCACAAACCAGGCCAGCTTGGCATTTACCGGAAATCCATATATGCTCGAAGCGTACCGCCCGTACGCCGCGTTCACGAACAGTAGGCAAACAAACGTGCACGCTGCCATTAAAATCATGAAGTAAGCCATGCAGTCCAAAACGTAATGCTCTTCCTCCGGAGAGGAAAATAACGCCGAAAGAAGGTTATCCATCATGGTGGTATGCTGGAGGAAAATAGAAAAATAAATAAGTAATAAAGAAAAAAGCCGTGTTTATGTTGTACGAGGAGCGAAACCTAAAATACAATGCATTCACTGAGACACTGGGCGGGGCAGCTGCTGTGGAGTCAACCAATCGCATCGATGAACAGTTATGGTTTACAATTTGTCAGCCAATCAAATCGCGCGGTGTTACGTGGACTCATTCAACGTTATGAAGAGACTGTGACTTGCGTAACTTGCAGCAAATCATAAAAATCACTGTGGCATACACTACAATGGACACACGTTGCTTTATTGCTGACAAATTAGAGACTAAATCAAATTAATATGCCATTGTGATTTGCAGATGACACAAACGCTTAAGTAAAACACCCTTCAGTGCGCATGCGCGAGACTGCTACTGTCATTGAAAAGCCGTAAGTGGCCGTTGGGATCAAAACACAATAGAGATATGAATATGATACATTTCAACAGTGTGTATTTGGTAAATATTTGTAATGCGAGCGTTCGTTCTTCGCGTGGTCGTAATTGCAATTCGTGGCGCCTTAAGAAAGGTCTAGTTCAGCGTCGGCCCGCTTTCGTATGTAACAACACTGCCATCTGGTGGCACACTCAAGTCAAAGCAGTCGGCACAAACAACCAAACGGGAAAAAAGGCCCACTGTGGATATTTTGTATTTATGCCACTAAATATTAACGCTATTGGTGTAATGATAAAAAAATACATCAAAACAAAGCAGTAAGTATTTTTTCAAGCATCTTTATTTTTTTAAGCAGTATATTCACTGAATATTTTCAGATCATACCATATTTCCGTTATAATTTCCCACATTTTTTGTTTGTTTCATGTTCATGTTTGTGTGTCATGTTGAGTTGAAAGTGTTTCACGTCGCTCATTCATACCGTCGGTTAAGTCGAGTCCAGTCACAGTTTACAAAGATGGGCTGTTTACGGAGCAAACGGAAAAGGGGGGGGAACAGGAATAGAGAAAATAAATACACTTAAAAAGAAATGAGAAGGACCAGAGCAGACAAGATGAGGACTGGTCAGTGATGTCGCATAAATGAAAAGTTGTAGACAAACATTGTAAACATTTGAAGCATTGTACAAAATAACAAGCTGTTAGACTTTTGATACAGATGGCAACAGTTTCCAGGACGGAAGACATAAAACGTCAGATGCAGGATTCCCTGTGATTCCATCTGGAAAACGATTTCCTGATTACTAGGCAGCTTTTTCTTTTACTTTAAATGCTAAACACGATTATCCAAAAATATATCTTTGAACATCCCTCTCAGGAAAATGTTGAAAAAGGCTTCCCGCCGCCTGTTTCGTGCCTATTTTTTCCTATCACATACTCCAAATGAGGATTTTTGTCCACTTCTCAGAAGTGAGTAGAATTGCATGTGAATCCCGGTCAATGTATCAAAACATACATAAAATTAATACCTTTTCACGCAGGGGTGGGGAGCCATTTCGACTTGTATTCAGACCCCGTGGAACAAATTTTTTTTTATTATATATTACGAGCATGTTTTGGGGCCCTTTCAAGGTTCCCCGCCCCTGTTTGAATGGAAATCACCATCAGAGCTCAATGTCAGATTTTTCTCAGCGTAGAAAAAAAATATCAAGTATGAGAGGAAGAAATGGTTGCCTTGAGAGTGTCTGATTTTTGGACATTTATTGCAGTCTCGCGGGTTGGGGTTCGCTTGATCAATCGACTCCCTTGACAGTGAACGGGAGTGGATCAATAACAAGAGAGGGACTTCAAATGGTAACATCACAGCCTTTGATTTTGGGAAAAGGAACTTTGGTAAACGTAAAGGTCAGTACCTCAAATTCTCCACTTGCACGGACACTATAGCGAGCCGCATGGAAATGATTTTCCGCAGCTTGACTAAATGCATAGTGAAACCCATTAGGTGACTAATAAGGGGGGAGGAGGAGAGTAGCTGGAGAGAGCAGTTAAATGCATCAAGACAACAAACGGACACTTCTTAATCAGGCGCCCACAGAAAGGAAAGCCACCTTTTTTTTGTTTTGATTTTTTTTTTTTTTTTTTTAACAATGGCAAAATAACAAAAAAGTAAGGAAAATAATAGAGCAGCAATGTTTGTTTTTTTTGCACAGTAAGTGTGCACATTCAAGTAAATAAAAGATATAATATATATATAAAGAAAAAAATTATCTAGAGGTCAAAGATTGTTGGTCGGATTGGCACTTTTGTGAATCGGAGTGCAGTTTTGCGGAAAATATCTTCCTGCTTGTTTTTTTTTTTTTTTTTGTCTTTTTCGAAGACTAAATCCTGCCACACACATCTGTCATGTAGAGGACAGAGTAAGATGTTGATGCTCAATTATTGATGTGCTTTCATCTCCTACAATCGGGGCAGGAAACCCATTGTCTCGCGCGAATGTACAGGGCCAAAGTTTCCCACTCCTGTTGTACAGGATTTATTTATTTATTTTTAAAGAGCACACATGCTCTGTGGCGAGCATCTCAAGAAGAGTCTACGATGAGTGGTGCTATTGTAAACGGAAAGACAATCACTAGCGTTGGAGAGTCGTCCCTTGCCTGTCCACAGAGCGCAAAAGCTCCGGGAAGCGGGTGGGGGGGGGACGAAGTCAGAGTCAAACAAGCTCTTTTTCACACAGTGCCGCTCAGTCAAAACATCACACGATCCCGACGCTACTTCTGCGCCGTACGCGCCGGAGCATTTCAGCTTTTTAGCATTTACGCCGCTCGTTACATCAATCATCCAAAACGTCACAGTGGCTACAAGCAATGGCTAAATGAAAAGTTTCCATATGTCTTTTTTGTAGCTTGCAAGATTATGGAAAAACATTTTAAAGAATTAGGTAAGATTATTGCTTTGGCGCCCTCTGGTGGCATTTCTGTCCGTACAAACAATGTGCTTTTTGTCAGGACTTTCATGGCCATTTTGAAAAGAAAAATACTGTTCGTTAAATGTAATCATAAATGACAAAATTTAATACAATAGAAAAAAAACTTTCTGATTGACTTGCTGCACTTTTGTTTGAATATCTAGATACTTCCATAAAAAGGGAAAGTTGTGTCATTTTCCATGAACCAAGTTGATATTTTGACAAGCAGACAAAATTCCCAGACAATGGAAACTTTTTTTTTTTTTTAGCTTGCAAGTAGCCAGTCATCTGTGTGATGTGCAGTGTCTGCAGGTGGTGTATGCAAGTGTGTGTATGCGTGCAAACAAATACATCAATAAAAAAACCAAAACAAAACAAAAAAAACCCGAATGGCGTTCTGTCTGAGACACATCCCGTGCTCAGGTGCTACGTAACAGCAGGGCTGCACTAGAATCATGCAAATCTGTCGATTGATGACACGGGCATCGGCGCCATTAAAGAGCTACTGTATGCATCCACTAACACGATATAATACGTGACCGCACCACGACATGGTCATGACTGCTTGCTGCGATGCGACTGAGGCTTGGGATGTGCAGACAGCCACAAAACCACGCGATCGCATGCAGCTGGGAAGGAGAACTCCAAATTCTCATCTTACTTTAAATATACAGATTTGCTTCTACAGCATCCACCACGCCCTGATTTTTCCATGTCAGATCACTTCACAATTCAAATATAATCCTATTAATAACACAGCACGCGTCGGCCATTTTGAACGCCAAGTATAGCACCCGTAGAACCCCGGAATTTTTTTCTTTCTTTCCTTTTTTTTTTTTTTAAATTTCACCCAAAGCCTTTAGATAAATTCTCCTTCCTTAACTTTCCCCAAAAATATGCCGGTTAAAACAAGCAAGCAAAAAAAAAAAAAAAAAATGTTAGTTCGAGATCCGAATCTGAAACGTGGATTGAATAAATTCCTCTGACAAGTGTGTTCCATGAAAGAATATTTGTTGTGCGGTGGGTGATGTAAAATGGAAAATATTCTTTGTTTCATCGCACTGTCAGGATGTCAGGCTGACATCAACGAAGTAGGTTGGGGATTCTTGGGCTCTTTCCTCCAAAGTAGGAATGAAAAATAAAATGTCTCCAAATCATCAATTCTACCATGGAGAACCTTCCAAAGCAAGTGGCAGAAAGTTGTAATCGCGCGCTTTAAGTCGGGTACGGCGACAGAACAGAAGTATGAGATCAACAACCCCCCTCCCCTTCCCCCCAAACAACTGGACTAGTGTGAATCTTAGCCTTATAGTTGGAAGCCCTCCATCGGCGCTTCCTGTTGGGGGAAGAGGAACTGCTGGTTGTCCTGGTCCACCTGAGGGGCCAAGCTGCCGTCTTCGTCCTCCACTCCAAAGTAGTGCTCGATCAAGTCGAAGGCCTTCTGGTAAATCTCCTGGTTTTCGTGACTTTGGAGGAACTCGATCTTGTCCAGACCTAAACAACGGAAAATAAATTAACAAGTTGGTACAACCCTCATGCAGAATTGCATGACAGACTTTTTTTTTTTTTCCAGGTGATTGACAGTATTATCAATTTCCCACTGTGGTCATGTGTACCGTAAGCTTCTTCGATGAGACTGCAGTACGGATTGATGCCCGTGCCATGGTTCTCCTGCTTGGCCTCCTGTTCGCCCAGCCGCAGGATGTTCTCGAGGCCATTGAGGGCCACTTGGACGATCTTGAAGTCCATCACCGTGAGCAGGTCGCACAGCGGCTTGATGCAGCCCAAGTTCACCAGATATCTAAAGTGTAGACACCCAACCGTGGGTTAACGAGGATGCGGGGGTGCAAAGACACGTTACCAAAGACAAGGAAAGGTATCCAAATTCAAAATGAGTCTGGACCTGATCTGTTCTGGCGTTCCTCCAGAGGTGGCGTTGGAGATGGCCCAGGCGGCCTCTTTCCTGGTCCTGAACTCAGCTTTTTGGAGAATTTCGATCAGCACCGGAAAGATGTTAGCGTCGATAACTGTCTGCAGAGGAGAAACAACAAACGCTCAGACGAGGCCCACCGAGTGACAATGAGCTTGGCGGTTATGTCCCACCTGTATCTGCGCTCTGTTGCCGGCCGTGATGTTGGAGATGGTCCAGCACGCTTCTTTGCGAATGGACTCTTTGGCACTGCTCAGTAGGTGCAGTAGACACGGTAGTGCGGAGCAGTTCAACACCACCTGCGCACAGCAGCAACAGAAAACGTCACGAAAACAGACAAGCATTTTGCAGCGTTTCCCAAAGCAATCACTTTTTTTTTTTTTCCTCCTCTGGGCTTTGCTTTCCCAAGTAGACGCAAGCAGCAAGAAGCAAATAAATGATCTTCAAGATAATTGATCTCCATGAGAAGCGGCCAAACTTTTGAAGTACTATTTCCCTGTTTCCTCTCACCTGCGTCTGAATGTCATCTCCTGTCACAATGTTCCCGACAGCTCTCAAGGCAGGAGAGGCCACCTTGTAGTCGGTGTGCCTGCAAACGGGAGGGATTAAAACAAGAGGCTGGGAATAGCACAAGTGGGGCAGGCAGCGACACAGGCTTACATGAGCAGTTCTATGAGGCGCCGGCAGACTCCGGAGTCGATGACGGCCTGGATTTTGTCGTTGGGGCCATCGGAGAGGTAGGACAGAGCCCAGCAGGCGTCTGCCAGCAGGTCTGGGTCACTGCTAAATAGAAGTCTGGAGAGGACCGGGAGACAAGGCGACACCTAGAAACACACAGGCAGAATCGTTCTGAGCTCAGGAACAACACAAAATGGGCACGGCTGCACAACCTAGTGTGATACAAGATCTGTATTTTTTATTTTTTTTTTAAATCCAAAGATATTCCAATCCACTAAAATCGGATTTAACTATTACCATATTTTTAACCTATCCTGTTATTTGTGGAAAAGCCCAGATATTGCCCATTTTTGTTTTAATGCCGATATAAAAAGTGCAAACTTTGTTCAAGAGCCTCACATAGTTGGCAGCCCCCAGCTTGGCGGCAAGCAACTATGTTAGAATTAGAATTAGAATTAGAAATCCCTTTATTGTCATTGTACTCAAGTGTGCAACGAGATTAGAGGGCTCCCCTCTCCAGTGCAATACAACAATAATACAGACAAATATATAAATTAGATAAATAAATAAGAGAGTGCAATGGAATTTAGTACTGACGTGAGCGCGGCATTTTTAAACCCACAAATGACACGAGAATGCTATTTTTAACATGACATGCAGCTAAATAAGGCAACCACGGACCAAAACATGTGACCCACCCAACAAACTATTAAAAGTCATACACATTTAATGAATATTTCTCAAAAAGCATTGTTATCGTTGAGCACATTTCCTACATACTGCTCTTCGCGAGTGTCACAAGTGATTTTTTTTTTTTGACTCCTAACTTTTTCAAAGGAGGGCGGAGGGTTCTTTCCTCTGCAGAGATTAGACAGGGCCCACACAGCATTCCTGATCATGGTCAGTCTCGTGGATTTAGTCAGGAGCCTGCAACAGCAATGAGAAATATTCAAGTGAAATTGTTTCGAGTATACTTGGTGAGTTTCGACAAAGACAAAGTGGACATTTTACATTAGCAGCGGTGGAAGGATGTTGCAATTCAGCACGTAGTCCCTGCACAAGGCACTGTCTCCTGCAATATTCCCCAAAGCCCACACGGCCTGAAGGACAAAAAAAATCAATTAAATGTGTGCGTGTGTTACTCGACCACACAACACACACTCGTGTTACCTGCTCCTGCACATCCTCAAAGTCTGAATTAAGAAGCTCGATAAAGATGGGCACGGCGCCAGCTTCAATCACAGTCTTGGTCTGCATGGATGTGCCCGATGCGATGTTGGTCAGAGCCCAAGCGGCTTCGAACTGCAACGACACCCCAAGCGCGATTAAAAGCATTCATCCGTGGAGCTTTTGTCTTCAGAGTTGCGCACACTGACCTGTAGTGTGCAGTTGCTGCTTATCTTGAGGAACTCCACAAACCTCTCCACGACCCCGCTTGTGTTAATAACCTCATCAATCGGCGGGTTAGGTTCTGAAATCAACGCAAGGAAAATGTGTTGAAATGTTCTGCGAGTTCCTTTAATTGGGAGATGTTGCACACTACCTTTAGAGAGAAGTTTCCTGAACTTTTGTGTGGTGGTGAGTTGAAGCTCGGGCTCTTCTGAGAACAGCGTCTCAACCATATCGCGAGTGATGACTCCTTCCTGCAATAACACGCACATATTGACAGTTTGAGCAAAGTATGAGGACCCTTTGGGATTTCAAATTCCAAATTCCTTCTCACCGTGACTGGTAAGCCGAGTTGCGAGTCCACGAGAGGGCTCTCCAGCATGGCTTCCTCTTCAGTGAGGACGTCCACGTTCCTCCGTTTGCAAAGCTTGGAAGAAAAAGGAGACGCTCACCACTTGAAAACAAACAGATGCGTTTTACATACGGAGGTTTGGGATACCTGCTGTTCTCGTTTTTGTTTCCTGAGCTGGATGCCCTCCTCCTCCCTCCTGCGCCGCATCTCCTCAGGGTTCAGCGCTTTGTTCTTGTAGCGGTTCATCCGGTAGTTGTTATCCTTCGCTGGACTGGCTGACGGCTCTGCTAGACCGCAGACCAAAGTTAGAACAAATTCACTTTTTGGGTATAACAAGGACAAAGTTCATTCATCTGAAATACTGCAACAGGACATCATGATGAAAGTGCTTGTGAACAGGCGTGGATATAAAAAGCCTTCAACAAACTAGTTGGCTGCAAGTGCACAGGAGTCTAAAAATACACACGCATACACACACGCGGAACAAAAGTCAACAGAGTAAATCGCACAGTTTGCATATAAGGCTGCCTGCGCAAGACAAAAGTGATCATTCTGAGCTTGCTGCCAGCAGTCAAAACGGTGCCAACACTAAAGCGGTGCACATTTAGCCCATATTATGGTTTAAGGAGATTCAAACTAAAATAGTATGACAAAGGAGACGAAAAGTATTTCGACAACTGCAAGGTTGCCTGAATGCAACGACATGTCCTTACTTTTGAGGGATTGTTATCGACAGTTGCGCAAGAGATGTCATGATTATCGGTGACAGATGAACACGTCGGTTCCAGCCGCGCGGCTCCGCAAGCCTCACGTCAAAACAACGATCGAGCAAAAGCAGTCATTAACTGCGCAAAGTAGAACATTCCAAATGTCCTGAACGTTCTCAAGTCTATGAGGACAGTCTTCAAACAACACCAAATTGTATCGTTTTTTTTTTGTTGCATTATTCGACGCGTTTTACAGAGTCGAAGGGCGGCTAGCATCACAACGGCTAAGCTAATGTACGCGTGGGCTGCTGCGTACAGTCAAACTAATGAAAGACGAACACATTTATGACAAATGCTAAACTTTTAGGAAAATCCTAAAAATGTTTGAAGTCGTCCAAAGAGTCTTGGTTGCGCTACAACGTGCGGAACGACATTTGCACAATCAGGACCAGCGACGACTAAGCACAAAGCTCAGCGTACATCTGCACGAACTCGACGTTGCGGAACCACTTACCCATTGTGTTCTCCATTTGGTTTACGTGTATGACGCAGTGTATCAGAACTGATAACAACTTTAAGCCCCTTTTCTTTTGGCTTATGTTGAAGAATTTGCTCCCGGTAAGTTCAGCAATATGTCTGCCGGAGACGGAACCATTAATATGATGACCACTTCCTGCCACCAGAGGCCCATGTTATTCAACAATTCCCTCCCACGCCTCCAAAATCAACAAGAAAATAGTTATATTCACATACATAAAACTTTCAATATCTGTGACGAGTTTTGAGCGTGATGCGCTGAAAAAAAAAAAGAGCTAAATTTCAAATCGCAGCAGTTCTTTCATTTCTTACACAATCACGCGTGATTTTCACGCGCAATTCTCATTCAAAGGCCACAGCGACACCTGCTGGACAGTTGACAGTAGTACTGAAATATTCCTATGGTAATATTAATATTATATTTTTAATTTAAGTCGTGGCTCAATATTTGGTTTTATAGGATAGAGAAAAATATTTATTTCCTGCCCTTGTTTTAGTTATTACTTTGTATTTTTGGTATTTGTTCTGGGTTTTGTAATTGTTCTATCCATCAAGTTTTTAAATGACTTCTGTTCATTTGTCTAATTTCTGGATGTGCGAGCAAGCCGGAATGCTTGGGGAAAATAAATCACGGGAGGATGGACAAAACGTGAAAACTCCACAAAGAAATGATTCAAACCCAGGTGTTAACTATGAGTTTTACAAGACGCCCAAGACAGAAATTTAAAAAAAAAATGTTTAGTAGATTATTATAGTCATTCAAAAGTAAATTAGTGCTTTGGAAAAAAAAAGTTTGGGGGTCACTGCTTTAAAGCACCTGATATATGCACATGAAACATGTCAACCTGACATGATTTCATGTTGTAATACTCTCTAAAAAAAATCCACTCTGCGCTGTGTCCAACAAATCAAACATAAAAACGTATTATTGCACACACACGGTTAATTTGCCTGGAGCAGCTGCTTCTAAATCGCTGTACTTTATTACCAAGCAGCATGGTCGTCCATAACAAGACAGCTGTTGTATGATAAAACCACCAATAGGGGGCAATGTTGCACAAATTAAAGCGCAACAGTGCAGACTGTTGCACGAAAGGGCGTGGGAGGTCAAGTGATAAGCAACACAAAGTGAGTGAGATACTTTTCCAACGATTGCCATTTCTTCAAAGCAAACACCGCGCACAGATCCAAGCTGTTGCTTTTGGGATGAGTGGATGCACCACAGGCCGCAACCGGCGCGTTGGCACAGATAGACTGCTTTGCCACTTTTACCCCTTTTTCTCATTTCAAGGCTGGCTGAGGCACATCATACATGGGGCGAGCAGCAAAGGTTACACATTAATCAATGCCACTGCTTCTGGGACGGAGTCATAAGAGCGAAGACAAGAAGCCCAACAGAGGGCTCTCAAATTCAAGTGTATGTGCAATGGGCTCTTCTGATCTACTTTCCCTACTCACCATTTAACCACATAGTGAATCATCAAAATCTGCTTAGTTTTGATTGTGCTTGTTTGTGCTAATTTGCGGCGTTTAAACGGCGCCTTCATTCAATGACGTGCAATATGATAAGGCTAATTTTTGCGGTAAACAAGTTCTTCCATGGTGGCTGAACGTTCGAGGACAGCAGGCGTATTTTGTTGAATGCATGTCTCAAACGTGGTGTTGCAGAGTACTGTTGCAAAATGTTAAAAAAAAACCAGAAAATCCACTTTCTTTCTTTTGCTCGGATGGCAAAGCGAGCCGTGTGTCAGTGCATGTGGCGCACAAATGGGCGAAAAAAAGGAGATACGACTTCATAATGTAGTGTTCAAAATTCATTCGCCGCTGTCTTTTTTTTTTTTTTTTTTTATCTGATGAACAGCGCCTTGGCCCGCTCTCGCCGTCTGCTCGCTTGGTTTTGTGACATCTACCAGGTGGCGGAGCAGATAAGTAGGATGCTGACGAGGTGATTTTGGAATATTCCCGCGGATCATTCCATCATTCCTCTTGTGCGGTGGAGATTTGTGGGAGCCGCGTGAATACCAATGAGAAATTTTCACCTGGCAGGATAATAGACACAGAGGGAGACAAATCTATTGCCAAAGTGCAAAAGCAAAGAGTAATATATATATATATATATATATATATATATAATGGTCAGTCTAGACCAGGGGTGGGCAAACTTTTTGATTGGCGGGCCACAACGGGTTCTAAAATTTGACAGAGGGGAGCAGATGATTGGAGTGTTTTCGTAACCTCACCTCATCGGAGGAAAAAAAAAATCATTTAATTTAAATCAAAGTGAACAAAAGCATTCCAACAAAATATGTGTGTTTGACACATCAAAGTATTTAGAAAATAAAACATCAACAAGGTTTATTCATCTATTTTTTTTTCAAGTTCGGCGGGCCGGATTAAAGCGTTTAACGGGCCGCATGTGGCCCCCGGGCCGTAGTTTGCCCAAGCCTGGTCTGCACTGTTGGTAAGGAATATGTGTGTGCACGTGTAGTTACACAATGCACTCGGCCCCTCATTACCTCCTCTGTCCAATCACGGGGGGAGATTTATGACCACCGCAGGGAGGCAGTGAAAGGCCCATGGCGAGCTAGTTAGGCGCTATACACATCACCTTTACGGCCCCCCCCTGTCTCACATCGGGGCGCCGAGAGGTACGCTGAAAAAGCAGGACACATCATTTGAAGGCCTTTCCTTGCATTTTGTGCAGAGGAGGCACAAACACGGCCGTAAATTGCGGCGGAAACAGGGCCGAACGCGATATCAACGATAATAAAAACAACCCAGAGGCCGCCTCACCCTTGAGGGTTAAAGCTTCCAAATAAGCCAAAAGTATCAGCGGTAAATAAAAGCACTCTGCGTTTAACGTACAAATCGATCCGCATTCGATCGGTCAACGTGTTCATCAATTGCCGTGCATGTACAACTGATTGCCTTTAAGAGCAGTTAACTTCTTTTTACACTTGTGGGACTATGAAGGGTCTGGGTCTCTCTCTCCCTCCCTCCCTATCTCTCTCTCTCTCTCTCTCTCTCTCTCCCTCTGTCTCTGCCTGTCTCTCTCTCTCGTTCCACGGTGTTGCTTTTATTGCCCGTTTGCCATGATGAAAACCAAGAAAGTTTGCAATAAGTGAGGAGCAGCACTTTTAATTCATAATCTCATCTCCTTCTCTGTCATGAGTCCAATGATGAAGGTACCCTTGGAAACGCCTCAGAGGGATCGTAGTGGCGCTTTTATTTATTGTTTTTTTATCCGATATGATCTATGCGCTATGAATGGATCACTTTACAAATCCCTGTTGTTGTTTTTTTTTTTTACATTTTTTTATAGTATCATTTTGTCAGACAGGCCATCTATCATGCAGATGATTGTGTGCAAAGTCATCTTCAAAGTAAAGAATGTCTCTCTTTCTTTTCCGTCTTGGGTTGCTGCTGCTTCTGTGCCATGGGCCTTTTAATAAGCGATGTAATATCCACCACAGCATAGCACCAATATTCCCTCGGGTTTCTTCCCACCCTCTGTTCTGTCAGCGAACCCCCAACACACACATCGAAATGACAGAAGCTTGGGAGCAATTAGACTTTTTTTTTTTTTGAATGGGAATTCCTCGCTGGTGCTGCGCGACGTTCCTCTGGAGGAGGAAATCTCAAAGTCAAATATAAGATTTTGCAGCCATATGGTCTCTTGATTTGATGATGTTTGCTGTGTGTGCGTGTGTGTGTGTGTGTGTGTGCAAAGTCAGAGAGCAGAAAATGGCTTCCCCTGAGCGGTTATGACAAAGTTGGAAGCATTAAATAGTCAAAAATGTCTTGAAGGACGAGAATTTGAGAAAACTGTCGACTTGGCGAGTTTGTGTTGGTGGGCAGTGTGGAGGAGAGACGCAGGTTGCAAAATGTTGGGGCAAAAAAAAAAAAGGGGACATGTTGGACCTCCTCTCTCCACTTACACTTCAGTTAATTTTACTGTCTTGACCAGCGGTGGGCAAACTTTTTGATTGGCGGGCCACAATGGGTTCTAAAATTTGATCGAGGGGCCGGACGAGGAGCAGATGGATGGAGTGTTTTGGTCACCTCACCTCATCAGAGAAAAAAAAATGCATTTAATTTGAAATGAAAGCGAACAAAAGCATGACAAGAATATATGACTTTGAAAAACAACAGTATTTAGAAAATAAAACATTAACAAGGTTTATTCATTTAATTCTTTTTCAAGTACAGCAGGCCAGATTAAAACATTTAACGGGCCGCATGTGGCCCCCCCGGCCGTAGTTTGCCTACGCCTGGTCTTGACACTTGGAAAAAAAACACAGAAACAACCAAATTCTTTACCAGCGATCGTTGCCATGTGTTTTTTTTTACGTATCAATCATATTTTTACTCACGGTTTTCAGAGCATCAGAATTTGGAGCTGATAAATATCGGACATAGCCCCCCCCCCATTCACTGCTATTGATGGCTGTAGACGTAAATATTTTTTTTTATTGGACTGGCAGTAAAAAGTTAAAGATGACTGATGATGATGAATTAAATTTCCTGATTGAAATAAATACAAGTTCGCATGTATCGAGGAAGCGATTATTTTTTTTTTAGAAACTACTTCCACGCTCCATTTTCGTCAGCACTACTCACCGTCGCACAACAATGTCAGTTAGAAAAATAAAGGGAGTCCGATTAATTTCAAATACTGCAGTCTTGTCTTCGAAATCGCTCTTTGACCCGATGACATTTTCCACAAATGATAATTAACGGTGGTATTGAGGTCGAAAGAATCACAAAAAGTCTGCAAATGTTTATGCCTCACACACCTGTTGTGATTTTCGCCGATTTTTGCCGATTTTCGACGGTCCTTGTTTAGGGAAGGGCCAGGTGTACAATAAAGCGTATTCAAATTTAGAAAAGCTCAAGTCCACTTTTCAAGTTTGCAAACTTGTGCATTCTGAAATTTCCCCCGAAAGATGACTATCCCCAACTTTTTATGAATAGCGTCTCTCGATGACCACATTTGGCCCACGGACCTCACTTTGACAAACCCTGATTGAAATGATCCCAAAGAACGTGTTCCATCTCCCATGAGGGAATAATCGTCCCGCGGCCTTTTCGCAACGCAGCCGAGCTCATCTCTTTTCTTTGACGAATAGCTGAGATGATTCCGATACGGAAGCCATTCCTCACACGCAGATGAAGACTTAGATTAGCGCGTGCAAATGATCGCAATGCACCGGGTGTCGACGTCGCATACGGATTAGCGGGCGGTCGCCTTCCAAAATATCTCACCCTTGGTGTCATTATAACAATCCCTGTTTACAAGCCAAGCGTCCCCTTTGCAAATCTCGCCGTCCGCCCTCGCTCCATCTCCGCCGTCTGCGCGCGACCCCTGGCTATCCTCCAGTGACATTCTCATTTGCCTAAATCTCTCCCCCCCGTCTCGGCACGTCGGCGCGCGTCTCGATCTGGGTGACATTTCCGCAGTCACGCCTGTCACGCCGCTCGCCTCCGCTGCCAGTGAGGTGTCAGTAATGTGTTGAGCGTATTGTGCTTAGCACCAGAGGTGCGCGCTCATTAATCCGCAGACTTTCATTAGGCGCGAAAGGCACGCGCGTGTTTGACTGAGAGTGAGCTGGAAAAAGTGATTAGGATGAAAGAGCATCTAATTACATGTGCATGAAAGAGTCGTGAGATGACTCCACAAAGACGCCCATCTCGTGCTTGTCAGCACATCATATTGCCTTGTGAAGTGCGGCCCCCCCCAATGACAATTCTGGGACGTGCTTCTGGGCTCGCTCCCAAGCGATCTTCAGGCTGTCTGCGTGGATAATATGAGATCACCATTTATTGACCTCGCGAATAAAAAAACTTTTTTTTTTTTTGGATGAATGCTGAAAAGTTTTCGCAGAGGATAAAGAATATATACCTGTGAATATATATTTCAGCATGTGTTGCTCCGTTAGCCGGCTTATGGAGTTTCTCACTAAGTGTTAGCATTAAGCTAGCGGATCTTTGTAAGGCAAAGCGTCACCAAAAAAAAAAAAAAATTTTAACTTAGCTTTTTCTTTTTTTTCAAAATCTGTTCACTCTTGATGAACTTACTTTTAGGCTTATAAACGGGCCCAAAAAAAAAAAAAACTAAATCCCTGGCCAGACCTCAAACTGCATACATGCATGTCAACTCCCTGAGAAGCAGAAGCAAAGAACCAGAATTTTACAGAATTACATCCAGAGGGAAATAAATACTTTGAAATGTTAACTACTATCTTACATAAGGGCGCTTTAGATATATGACCATTTTTTATTTATTTATTTATTTTTTTTGGTGGGGGGTGGATTTGTTGACAGATGGATCATTTCCTCAGAAAAAAAAACAACTTACGTGCAAATAATTGACTGCTCCCCAGTTTGATCTTGTTCCTTGCCGTCTCCCTCTGGTGCAGAGCAGCCAAACATCTGGCGTCTTCTGGAAAGTGGGACGCAAAAGTGTCACACTGAGACTTGGGCACCCGACTGAGACAAGGTTCCGAATACTTGCAAAATGTTTTGATATATATATATATATATATATTATAATATAATATAATATAATATAATATAATATAATATAATATAATATAATATAATATAATATAATATAATATAATATAATATAATATAATATAATATAATATAATATAATGTAATAATATATTATAATATATTATAATATATTATAATAATATATTATAATAATATATTATAATAATATAATATAATATATATATTAACTTGTGGCTAATTTATCAAGTCAGCAACAAGCCGGCTGCCATTTTATTTTTCTTCTCGCAAACAAACTTTTTGACAGATGAGATTTTTAACGGCGTTTCATCTTTCATTCGCCATATCTACCACGCGATCACAGCCCCGCCTGACATCTTTTTCCTGTTTTTTTTTCTCCGCAACTGGGGCACTTTCCTTTCCGAGACAGACAGGCAGATTGCATCTCAAAATCCAACTAGACCTCGCAGCAAAATGCGCTAGTCATGTCAAATATCAAGGCGACACATCTGCCTTGTGAGCGCGAGCCATTCCTCCGGTAACCTGCAAAGAATACGTTTGGGAACTTCTCGCCAGCCTCCCTCCGTGTTATTTTTCATCTATCTTTAGTTGCGCTTTTTCGCTGCGAGACGTGACATTTTCCAAACCGATGAGCTTTAATAAAACATTTTGTATCCGGAACAGAAAAGGAGGCTGTTAGATGCTGGGACAACAGATCAAGTTGTTGTTGTGACAGTCGAGCCAGAGAGGCCGTACGTGACAGGGAGGAGAACAAAGGAAAAATCTTACACGGGTGGAATCTCAGGAGTTACTGTACTCGCAAATATCAGCCATATAAAATACATGCAGCGGAAAAAACAAAACAAAAAAAACATAAAATAAAATCTACAAATCGTCACTGTCAGAAAGAAATCTACCACTATGGCCGAATCGGTCCGTAAATAAGAAATAAAACAAATCAACTCTAGCTAAAAGTCACCGACTGTGACCAAAAAGCCAAATAAAAAGTCGGGCTTTCTGATCTGACTGTGCGCGTATGCGCAACAACATCAACTATTTTGGCCTCTGCATGGTCAGGTGCGATTCTCTTTTGGATTTGGCAGTAATGGTGCAATGTGATGGCCAATCAAAACAACATCACTCGCTCGCTTGCAAAATGAATTTAAGTCTGCTCAGCCGTGAATTTCTTTTCAAAGCCAATCGCTGGACGCCCGGGGGTGTCATTCATCTCTCTCTCTTTCTCGCTATACCTCTCTCTCTCACTCTCTCTCTCTCTCTTTCACTCTCTCTCTCTCACTCTCTACCTCTATACCACTCTCTCTACCTCTCTCTATCTCTCAACCTCTCTCTCCCTCACTCCCTCGATGGCAAAACAACAGAATGACTTTTTAGACGTGGGAATGCGTTTTTGTCCTTGTGAACCAGTGAGAATAGTAGTATGATTGCGCAACATACCCCCGCGACAATTCCTCCTGTAACGTAACCGCTTCATCACACTCACATTCAACAATTCATCCCGACAAACAAATTGGATTATTTGTGCCTCTTACTGCAAACATTTCAGAAGTTACAATCCTCAAATAATATGGTGAGTTTGTTCTGTGGAAATGCTCTCGCCCTTGAGCCATATATTGCAGCTCTATCGAAGTGAGACCAAATTTATCAGTCGGACATTTTAAGCATTTCTGCTTAATGAAGAGGCAGTCAAACGTTTGTAATTAAAAAGAAAGTTCATGTCCTGTTCTCTGAAAAGGCTTATCTGATCCCAGATCAGTCCTTAAAGGACACAATCAAAGCTCACTGAGGACGAGTTAGTGCCCCCCCCCCCCTTATTACTTATCGGCTACTTTACATCCCGATGGCTTAGCACAAAGTGTCGTTTTTTTTTTTTTCCCGCCCTCAGTGGCAAACACAATTCAACTTGAGGGATTATTTCCACCTTGGGAGATCTCATTCACAGGCTGAACGATAGCGGCGAGTGTTTCCCCGCCTCTTTCGTGAACAGACACGCCATTCTTCCAAAGTCCTAAAGACAGTTCAGGCAAGAAGAGACAGGATTGCGCAGCGCAAAAGCGTAATCGACGGCTAAACTGCTCATTGGTGAGTGCACTTGAGGCTTCAATAATGCCACACTTGAGCCCTTGAAGGGTGAATAGGTAGCGGAGAGAATTGGAGACTTTCGAAGAGCTCAGAGGAGTGTAAATTCCATGTATATACTCATCTGACAAACATTGAGCAACAGGGTCAGATGCGACTGACAGGTGAATTTTAGCATTAAGCTAGCAGACTTTTGTTGGATAATATTTTAGGATTTATTTGCCGTTTAAATTTAATTGTCTTTTGCACCCCTCGAGGGTGGCTCTTAAAAAGATCTCCCAAGATAAATGGGACATGAACAAGGGCGTCGTTAGCAAGCAGCCAATGGAAATCGGGAGACGCTAACAAGCTAGCAAGCTACCAGGTTGTATTACGCTAGCACTTTCCAGGTCAACGTGTCGGGCCATGAGTGGGTGGAATGCGTCAAGGGACGTGGTGGGCCCGGGTCACGTTTGCGGGGCCCGCGAGGAAATTTAGCCCCAGCGCTAAAGATGTTGAAAGGCCTCGGCTCGACATCTTTGACTTCAGCGCGACATTGTTACTGTGGTGACCGCTAGCAGCCAAAGTCTTTCACCGTCGATTATCCTTGCAATGTGACCTCAAGATGACTTTCGGAATAAAAATGAGGAGAATCCAGGATGTGGTTGGATCGACATGCAAACACAGAGTATATACGGTCGTGGACATGTGGAGATTATGATGAGGACGAATGACCAAATATTTTTTGTTCTCAAGACTTATTCAGCCATTGGGAATGGGAACAAAAACAGGAAGTAGCTAACAAAATAAAAAAAATGATTGACAACCGTGTCTTATTCAGTGAATCTGAACGACGGTGCCTCAGCACATTAATTATTAATTTAGCTATTATCATGAATGGACCAATACACTTCCTGGTTCAAATAGAATAGCGAATAGCAATGGCTTATACTCACTCTCTCTAAACCGCCGGAAATATCCTGATAAGTTTTTGCTCGTAAATTTGGAAATCACTGCATTTTCGGTCAACAGAAGTGACAAAATGGCCGCCACCTGAGATGGTTAAAAACAGGTGGATTTGACTGCTTAACTCATATTCAGCAAACGCAATATTAACAAGAATGCCGTGTTTCCACGATTGGGCCTGCAAAGAACTCATTTTTGGAAAAAACATTTTGGGGTTGACTTCCCCTTTAAGGATGTGGCACACAAATTCACACGGAAACGCGTTTATACACACACTATGGTGAAAATGACACATTTTGATTCATGACGGGTAACGGAACAAACGGTGTCGCAAACGTTTTTTTAAAGTTATGACACTTTTATGAAAACACACTCCCACACACAAGATAACAAATCATGACTACTGATTGCTCTCATCTTTTTCTATAGTATGCTAAAATACAAACCCCCTCTGATCAAATAACCTTGAGCAAATTCTATTTCTCAACCTTCATTTGAGCAACTCAACATAAAATGTATGTGTGGGTGCGCGTATCACTCAAACAGCCATACGGCTTTCCCGAATCTTTTTATGTACCAATAGATTTTTTTTCTTTTTCTTTTGTCCGGCCGCTCACAAGCCTGTCAATCAATAGCCTCCAATTACGAATATAATACACTCAATTGACTCGACGGGGCAGCGGATAGATTGCGGTGTGGAAAACTATTACAGGGGTGCAGGGAAGCGAGCCCCGGGAGTTTTGTGTGCGCGCGTGTTTGTGTGTCTCGGGGTGGGGCTGTCAAACGAGATCTTGGATGGAAAGACGCCGTCAGGAACTAATCGCTTACGTGGCTGTGTTTTAAAGATGCCTTTGTCAACATGGGTATGCATCACCACCTTCTTCGATGTAATGAAGTTGCATCGTTCTCCCACGATGGCCTTTTGTCAAAGCAAGACAAGCATAACAAAAAATAATAATAAAAAAAAGCGACATGGTGATAAGATCCAAGAAAGACAGGTGTAATATCGAGGAAAGATCTGAAGACATGGCGGAGAAAGACAGGCGGAGATTGCCTATTAGAAAGCAATTTATCCTCATAAATATGCCGTAAAAGGAAAGCAGTGGGATTCTTTCGGCCTGTTTGCCGCATGCTCATGTTTACCCTCCATTAATATCGCATCGGCATGCCAGAGCAATCGAACGCGGCGCCCAGATGGATGCCTGCTATTGATGTGTTTTTCTTCACACTAATGTCCATTTTGGAACATGGAGTCGAGGCCTGCCGTATCAAGGTGGTGCTCATGAAATCCTCGTCCAACTCGGGGATATCGACTGGATAAACTCACTGACTTCAAAATCACGTCGACCGGCACAAGCTAATGGAATCGTGCATACTGCCTTCATAAAGATATCAGCACCATTGCAAAAAGTGGTACCAAACCTGAAAGCCTTAACTCATTCACTACCATTGACGGCTAAAGACGTCAAAGGTTTTTTTTTTTTTTTTTACTTGGCTGGTGGTGAATGAGTTAATGTCCATTAGCTTAATGCTAACATACACGGGCTAATCTTAAAAAAAAAAAAAAAATCTAACAACACACACCGGCATCTATTCTTTATCATTTGCAACGAACAACTAACATTACTGCAGCTTACGTCTCAATCTTCTATGTCTGTATTGCACTGCCCTCTAGTGGCCGAGGCGCACACAGCAGAAGGAGCAGCACAATGTCCAGTGGATTGTGGGAAAAAAATGCGTGGCTTGATTTAGTCAGTGAGTTGTATTTTTTATAAAGTGCAGTATTGTAGAGTGATTAATGTATCATTTAAAAAAAAAACATAATAAACATTTTGTTTTTGGGGGAAAAGATTTTAGATCCGAGCGTGGTCTCTCATATCTCAAGGCACCACTGTAATCCGCAGCGCATCCTGACGGATGGAAATTGACTTCTACCGCAGCTATAATGAAAAGTTTTGAGCCTAAAGTTAAGATTGCGACGAAAATATCCTCCCCGATATAAAAAAAAAACATCGTAAGCATGGACTGTAATTCTCATCTGATCTCAATTCCAAACAGCGCTCTGATATTGGACATGTTCAACATTAAGCGAATGGATGATGCCTTTATGCCGCATATAATATTCATCGCAATTTTATGGTGTCCCATAGACGCTTCGTAGCGCTCTCGCTTTGTGCCTTAGGGGTGTGTGTGTGTGTGTGTGTGTGTGTGTGACGTTTGTTTATTGAGCAGTCTTTCCATCGCCCTTGCAGGGGTGAGGATTCTCCCTTTTTTTCCCCCAATATGTCAGACAGGCCGCGCTGCGTTCCAGCACTCACAAGTCCCATCAGAAATAAATAATGTTAGAAAATACTTCAGATTTTTATGATCAATAAAACATCAGAAGGGAGCTTTGATGTCAGTCATTCGAGGCACGGTTTGATCAGTATTCATCTAAAAGGAGATTGATGACCGGCTGCTCGCTGTTTGCGCTCGCGCAGACGTACGGGTCATGTTGTTTCGGGCATGTCCACGGCGTGTGTGCGTGTTGGTTGCTGAAGCCGCATCGGTCAGTGGTCTTTTTTTTTTTTTTTTTTTCACTCCAGAATGCGACTAATGTAAAATTCATGTGCTTCTTGAAAGAACACTGGAGGTTTGCACATGTGATGATGTTGGGCGAGCGCTGGGAACGACAAGACAAAAAGAGAAAAAGATGAAGAGCGAAAGATACAAAATATTTACGACAGAACCGCGATCCGCTTTGGACAAAGAGCAGAAGAAGTGGGAAAAAAAAAAAAAGAATGACCCGAAAGTGATGATGTCATGGTTTTACAAGATCCTGACTGAGTGCAAAAATGGAAGTTCTGAACCTGACCAGACAATTAATTTCGATTATTTCTTTGATAAAGTACAGAGTTCAAAAAGATGAAAATATTGAGGCCATTAAAAAAAAAAAGTATGAAATAAAATATGTCCCTGAATGAAGTGTTTTTGTCTGTGACTTGTAAAATATAGAGAGTTATTCATACAGGCTGAATTTCAAATGGGTATTTAACTTTTTTTTTTTTTTTTTAAATAATACAATCCAATATGAACTTTTTTTAAAAAAATAATACAATCCAATATGAACTTTTTAAAAAAAATAATACAATCCAATATGAACTTTTTTTTTTTTTTTAAATAATACAATCCAATATGAACTTTTTTTTAAAAATAATACAATCAAATATGAACTTTTTTTTTTTTTTTTAAATAATACAATCCAATATGAACCTTTTTTTTTTTTTTAAATAATACAATCCAATATGAACTTTTTTTTTTTTTTTTAAATAATACAATCCAATATGAACCTTTTTAAATTTTTTTAACTGTTTTGGAACAAAACACTATTCAACAACTGTAATGATTAAATAATACTAAGTCAGCATTATAATCATAAAAAGTTGAGTTATAAATAAATTAAAGTTAAGTAAAGTCCCTTTTAGCGGCTTATGCGTCTGCCTTAAATCTGCGTTTAAGTCTCGGTTGGACCAACTCCTCTATACATGCGTGACCTTTCTGTCCATATATTTCCGGATTTAAAAAAAAAAAAAAAAAGCATGCTCGGTGCATTGAAGATTTAAAATTATTCAAAGGTGTGAATGGCCATTTTTCCATCTTAGTTAGCTGGCGATCGCCCTGGCTGTTCGCCACCAAGACGATAAGATAATGAGAAGTCCTACTGAAAAAGAATTCAACATTAATGTCATTATTTAGAGTTTGACTAATATTATACGACGATAACGTTATAACTGGGTTGAAATTTAACAAATGAATCTCATTTGTTCTTTATTTTTTGCAAATAAAAAAAAAAATAAAACGCCTCCCTAATTGCGCGCTGAGAGATTTCTCGCCAGCCAAAAAAGGAGAACTATTTTCTCCTCTCCCTCCATTCAGCATGATTGAAAATATCTGCAGCGCCGCCCGCCGTCTGTGGTCGGCTGATCATTTTGATTTCCCCCGTTGTACCTTGCCACAAAGATACTTTAAGCACAGCGCAAGTTATTTCCTACGTGTGACGAATGCAGATGATGGAGTGAGTGAAGAGTAGGTGGCGGTGGCGGTGGCGGGGTCAGCGTGTCGTCCTGTCGTCACACTGACGGCGGTGGTGTGGAGGAGCTGCGACGCGCCCTTTGGCCCTGCCCATCTATTATGGATGCCGAGGAGCACGGAGTGCAAGCGCAAAACACACACAGCGAGACACACACGGGTGGGGATAAGTCAGTGTGGATATCAGGGGGGGAAAAAAATATAACAATTGTGATAATAACGGCACAGCAAAAAAAAAAAAAAAATCCATAATAAAAATAAAAATAAAAATAAAAATAAAAATAAAAATAAAAATAAAAATAAAAATAAAAATAAAAATAAAAATAAAAATAAAAATAAAAATAAAAATATACAAATCCAATTCCAATATTGCAATAATAATTTCACCTACATGAAGGTAATCATGCTTACTTTTGATAAATGGGACAGAGAACTTAAATCTGTATTGCATCACCTGTGGGCCCCTTGATGCTGCCTGCGCAGTAAAAGCTGGCCGGGTTGTGGATTCATTAACTGATCAATTAGTGATGACCAATTAACCGATTCATTTTGACACCTCCAGTCAAAAGGGAATACGGTCGCGACAATATCCCACTTTACTAGATTCTGTGTAAAAGGCTAAGGAAAACAATCGGAGAATCTTCCAGGGCCCTGACCGATTAATCGGACATCTGATTTAATCTGAATTATTTTTAAATCGGCAAAAATCGTCAGATATTTTTTTTGCCTATTTCTGCCTTTAGAATGAAAGACAAAGACAAACATTTTCCTCCGAAAAAATAAAAAAAAATGTTTTAATATTAAACAATGTAAACAGACAAATTCTATAATTCTATCTTTATTGTGGGAAGCAGTAAGGGGCCCCAAAAAATATTTTTAAATTATTTGCCCGATAATCAGCTATCAGAATTCTATTGGGCAAAATATGTGAATAAAAAAATACATATCGGCAGCCTGAATATCTTCGGTGACGTTTTTCTATTAGCGTGAAAGTGGCGGCGGCTTACTCTCGCATCTCGGATGTCATGAGAAGTCGTCAAGACTGTAAGCTTTGTTCACTCGGCTCACCTCCTGCTCTCGCCCCTCCGCCTTTGAGTTTCCTGAAAAAAAGAGAACAAAAAGCCGGTGTGATGTATATGCCGGGATGCTTGGCAATCGTCAAAACATCGATCAAAGGTTTGAACGGCGCGTTCTATTCATAGAAATCCATTAATCACCTCAGCAGACTGAAGCCTCAAAAGAGCCAGTAGGCGCATAACTTTACCACCGAGACCCCTTTATTTGTGCGCGAGATCTGAACAAAATGTGGGTGTTCACTTTGAAAACAACCCCGCCGTCACGGCGTATGCAAATATGTTTGGTACTTTTCGCACACATGACGATGCAATCTGTTGACATGAGGTGTCACTTCATTTGCGCGTCACTTTGTGTGCGAGTGTGTTATTTCTGTCGACATTAAGCTACACACACAAACACAGCTGGGCATGTTTTATTTTGGGTTTTTTTTCTCCTCCAGCTGACGATGTATCAATCAGCCACTCATTACTTTCCTCAGTGTTATTCACGCCATTAAGACAGAGAGAAAATAGCATAATTGTGTATTCAGCATCATTCCAGGGTGGGCCTGCGGGACGTTAATGCGCGTCCAGATGGATTTGTGGGGGAAAAAAAAAAAGAACATTTTCAAAGTCAACCAGCAGTTTGTGGATGCAAATATGCAAGTTAGGACGAAAGCTCAAAGAAAAAGTGCCTTTTGCAAACTTTCAGAGGTGGAATCACCAATGCCACCGACAAGCTTTATATTTTTGTTCCGTATCTAAAAAAGCAATTTAAAACAGCCGACAGTGTTGTTACCACCTTCCAAAAAAAAAAAAGTGAAAACGACAACCATTTACACGCAGTTTCATGAACTCCTATCATGACGCATTACAGGGTTACATTTGGCGCATGTAAAATAATATATCATCTCTTAACAAGAGGAGGGAATTGCGCAAGTCTGTTAAAATTAAAATGTCGGAAATGGCCTCCCACCGGTGTCAGGAAATGTGGGGAAAGAACCGGCAACGGCCTTATTAGTTGCTGAAGCATATTATTTTAATGGTGCAACTGATGAGACGCTTTTCAGAAAGAAAAAGTTCAGCAAGACAGAATGGAGAAGTTGGGAAAAGTTCACAAGCGGAAAGCTTAATGTGGAGACAGTGGAGAAAAAAAAATAAGAAAGCTATTCATGACGTCAAACTGTCACACTAGAAGGCGATACTTTTCAGGAAAGGGGGCTAATTTTAAGAGATGCAGCGCTGACAAAAGTCACAAAGCTGATGTGCCAAAACAAAAAAAAAGTATGACTAATGATGAGCGTGGGAGGTGATGTCAGAACCTTCGTTTTTTTTTTTAATTTTGTGAATAGTTGAGTTTCTAGAATGGATTAATTGGATTTACATTATTCCCAATGGGAACTATTGCTTTGGTTTTTGTACAATGTAGCTTCAGCGAGACATTTAGGAACAAGAAAACCAAGGTTCCATTGGCGTTTTTTTTTTTTGCAAAATGTGACAACATTTCAAGTGGGCGGTCCTTAGCGAAAGCTAATTATTCCACTTTCCCGCCATCTATCTCTCCATTTTGGAGTTGAGGCTCACTCGGTGCTCATCATTTGTGTCGTGCACTGATTCACTTCCCCACAGCCTCCTTCTCCATCCATCTTGGCGGCTTCCTCCACTCCTCCCATCAGTCTCTATCAGGAATGACTTGTGCCACTTCACACATGTCTGTCCATGCATCTCTTTCTTATCCTGCTGCAGCTCTGTGCTTCTGCCTTTCTCCATTCATCTCTCTCACGGTAAACAGACAGGCGCAGCGCGGTTAAGGCGAATGCGCCGCGCCGCGCCGCTATTTATAAAAACAAAGCCACACGTTCTGAATAATGATGATCAAATGCATCAAAGCTGATTAATTGTATACCGGAGACAAGGCACTTTCCCTCCTTGGACTTCTTTATTTAATCATCAAGATGCATTGTTTATTTGTCAGGAAGAGAAATGGCTCTCAGTATGATAAAATGCATTCTGCCAACTTGCCTCAAAAAACAATTTACACGACAGTCTAACTTTAAAGCTGTCTTTTATAATATTATTATTTTTATTATTATTATGACCATAACCAGCAACCATCGGTTTATTTCTTTTTAAGGGCATACTTCCAAAGAATAACGACCAAGTCAAATGAAAAGTCATTTCTTCTGAGCCAAAGTATCCCCCATCATGAGTCAAACATGAAATTTCATTTCTGATATAGAGAAGCAGCAAAGTATGCCAGCGGTTATCGCCTCGACCTCTCGGTCGTGGTTTCCGGTCTTGGTTTCTGGTGCCTCATGAGCCAGCCAGGATGTACTGCGCCATGCTGATTGGTTCAAAGTAATCGCAAGGATCCTACCGCCTCATATTCAGGAATGCAGGATACATTTTGATCACCCGCTGATTAAATATAAGCATTATGAAGTCATACTGAACTCAAGCGTTTGCGTTTAATCCCGCCGTGAAAATTGAATGAGCGTTAAATTCCTGGAATTTGCCGCGTGCTGAAGTGATGACCTGACAGAGATTCACACCATGAAGTCAAACTTAAAGGCCAGAAGGAACGGGAGGACAAGAGGACGCTTACGAGCGGCAGGGAAAAAAAGTAATCATGTGTTAAGCGAGTGAAGAAGACATTACCCTTGGAGGCGCGATGCGAGAGGACAGACGTCCCATGGAGGAACATGTGGACGTATGTGGCCTCGCGCCGTGTGAATCTTTACATCGAGCCTTTGTTGCAGCGAGGCCCCCTAGCCAGTATAAATCATGAATCATTTACAGTCCCTCCCTCGGGAGCATGTGTTTAAATATTAATGCTGTCCATTCGGATCACACAGCCGCCCTGACCTGCCTTGCGGGGTCCGCCCCCCCAAGGCTGCCGAGCCTCGCCGGAGCACATACAAAACACTTCCACGGATCATCCAAATGCAGAAATGCGCCGCGACTAAACAGCTTTAGCATAAAGCGCACCCCGAAGATGGATATGCGTGCACAAAATGTCTGCTTTCACAAAGGCGGTGATGCGCGTTGTCAGACAGGTATTAATTCAACAAGGCGGTGGTGACGTGACTTACAAGTTTCATTCCTGCCGTCACATAACAAAAATAAAAAACATGGGAATAAGTATACTGGTTTTATACTTTCTAAAAAAATGGAATTGACAACTAAATCGATGCGCTATGTTGACAGCGGTTACAAACATTTTGCTGAAGAAAGGTACACGCAAACACTGATTGAAAATGAAAAGAAAAATCAGACAAGACGAAGAAAATTAGCGTCTTCTTATACTGCTCGTCACGTGTGGCGAACTTAAAGCGACCGACACGCCACACCGAATCACGCGCAACGATATCGTCGACAATTGCGAGTCTGGCGTGATACCGAGACTGACCTGTGAGGGGCAGCACAGAGCAATCAGATGACTAGAAAATACCAAGAACGGGGTTAGGGTTGAAGACAGATCACTGATCATTATCTTATCTAAATGATTGGTGGACCTTTGCTGAGCCCGCAAGGGAGAGGAAATGCCAATTTATCAAAATATTAAACAACCCCTAATGGCAGAAAAATGCACAGAAATGCACTTTTTAGGTCTTTCTCTTTGGCACACTTTTTTTTCGAACACACACAGCAGCCAACATCTGCCACAACTGCGCTCCACTAAAATATGAGGACCCTTTTCCAACTGCCAACAAGCCCAATTAGTGTCACCTCCTTTCCGCACCGCAGCTCACGTTCTTCCTCCGATTCCCTCTTTGTTCTCACCTACAGAAAATAAATAAATAAATCAAATTTACACCCTTTGCCCCTCGCAGGCTCGCTCTCACGCGGAGGTATCTGCTGTTTTTTTTTTTTTTTCCCCTTCCTAATTTTGATTCTTTCTCTTTCATCACAGCTTGAACGGCTCGCTCCCCGATGCACTTTTAATAAGGCTCTGTACGGATCAATCCAGCTCAATCAATACTTAATATTAGAAAGAAGCGCTCGGCCTTTTTACTCGCACGAACTCCCGACACGTCTGTGCTCAGCCTATTCACACCAAACCTAATGAGATATTGAATTGGCCTCAGCTACGCTAAAGGTGCAGCCAACACTGTACCACCACAATTGCTACATTTTTCCTCCAAGCGCCTGATAATATTTGATCAGAGGCTCATTTTTCTTCATTTGTCTCATGGTATCGAAACAATGCAAGCGTCGCTTTGACCGAACATCCCTTTGGCTCCTCCGCAACCGAGTTGAGCTGCAAAATTGATATTCCGCCAAGTGTTCCCAATGATAAATGAACCCTGGGCCACTCTCTGCGCTAAAAGCATTTACATCCAACCATGTGTGTTCTATTTATTTATTTATTTATTTTTTGATGAGGCTACTTTCAAAACCGAAAACATAAATCGACTCTCTCAAGATAGTCCCAGACCTCCCATTAAGCATGCATAACATGCCGAAGTGTACTGGTTGTAATGAGCGGGCAGCAGCCAGATTTTAAGTATGTCTTACTTGGGCTGTATAATTTATCACGTTCGGATCCTCAAGCTTTTTAATGGGCTCCACTCTCATTATCTAGTCTGTTTTCTCGTCGTGCCTTTCAGAGCGTTCCCCCTCCTAATGGAGAGACAAATAGATTCATACGAGATGGTAATTACAGCATTAAGCGGCGGTATTGGACGCAACAAAACAGGCGAGAGTGACTTTGAGGGTGGCGAGCGGCCGCCTGCGCGTCCGACAGTGTCAGATTACCCAGCATGCTTGTCTGCCATTCGTCTCCACCTAGTTCATATCTGTTTCCTGTCCAGGTGGTGACGGATGAGGCCTTTGAGGAAGCGGAGGGCTGGCTCTAGAGTGGCTAGGATCTGATTTTTTTGTTTTTGTCAGTTCAGATGCCAACTCCCTCTTTCCTTTGCCAAAATTATGACAAAGTCCTGATCCAAAATATTTGTGAGCTGAAAGGCCATTGATGTCGTGTCAAAACCTGTTTTGACCAATCTTGTGTGAGTGACATCGTGTATGAGGCGCGTCATGTTTTCAGCATATTGAGGACAATATGAACGGCAAAGGAAGAAGGAGAGAGATTTGCGTTGGCAAGCTGGAAATGCAGCCACTATTTTGTCTGTTTCAGCTAAAAACAAAAACATTCGGACTCGTTGCACACTCTGTGCTGTCAACAGTGTGTTATTAGCTTCAATAATTTCGTCAAATATTAAGCTGGAAGCGAAAGTCTTGCCAGCTTGTGCGACCGCGGAGGTCCCCAAATGTAATCATTGTTTCTAAACAACATATTTTATAAATGATAAGTTTTATTTCAATAGTAATAATTAAATACGTCAAGTGAAAAAAGTCATGATTTTTTATTTTATTAAACAATGTATTTGTGTTAAGTGAAATGTAGAAAAACTGTCTTTTAAAAGAAAGTTAAAAAAAAAAAACAGGTTGCCCATTTATTTTAAGTGGAATCCAGTAATATTTATTAAAAAATATATAATTTTTATGTTCACTCTAACCTCGAAAATATTCACGAGACGAAACCCCTCAATTCCAGCGTTTTTCTGGATTTTAACTGATTTTGCGAGGCCAACAGAATATTGTGTTCTAATGCTATAAAAATACGGAGTTATGGTTGGAAGAAAAAAAAAGGCTAGGACGTATAAATACGTCTTTGGGAGGCGGGGACTACGTTTTTGAAAACGAATTTTAAGCACGGTTGTTGGTATTTGCTGAACACAAACTACTTCAGTAACACTTATTTTTAAAATAACATAATCAGAACGGTAACTAAGTTAGTTTTTCAACTGCAGCAATACTGCTGACTGGATTGTCAAAACCAAAACCAAAAAAAATTTTAAAAAATGCACAAATATAGCTTGGCAATGCTCTACATGGTGTCGAAATATTAGCATTGGATATCCACGTCCCTGCCAGGAGGAGCTCATGAATAAACAACACTCCTATTTGTATCGGCATCCCCGCGGAGTCCTTCCACGATTGTGCTGTTGTACTAACTAGCTCTGCTGTGGGAACATGACAGTATCGCCACAACACATGTTCTTAAGTGATTAAAATTCATCCTGCCCTTGTAGGCCTCGCTTATCAGAGTATTTTTGGTCTTTCTCAGCCACACGGATGGTCACTGGGGGCAGCTGCGAAGAGCAGATAAAAAAACGGCATTTTGCCGTCGCCATTGAGCCGGCACGCATTGATCCTCGCGAATACCACCGAATGTTTATCAGGACCACGCGCTGCGTCCCGTGAAAACTGATTCTCTTTGCACTCTATCGGAGCCGTGTTCTCGTCTTATCTGAGTCCCATTGTCGGAAGACCGCGGTTATTCGCTTTTCCCAGGAGAAGACACGGACGACGGGAAGGCGAGACAGTTTTATTCCGTCCGTTCCTTAGCGCCGAGCGCTCCCAAACATTGGTCAGCCGTCACCTGTATAAGATGAAGATCCGCCGACATTATTCTCACGGTGACGCATCACCAAAGATTCATGCTTTATGCCAAAGTGCACCGTAATTGAATAAAAGTTTTTTTAGTAGCCCGACGCTGCCTGTTAAAGTCGCAGCAAAGACAATCTCAGAGGGGATGATTCATCATTTACCGCGCAGGAATATGTGTGCGTAACCCGCCGTCGGGTTGATTTTACAAGAGAGAAAGGAAACCTGGGAGGTATGTGCGATTGCTTGATCGCTTTACACACGGTCCACAGGTGAGTGAAAAATAGGAAGGCTATTGATTTCCACCCACTCCGCTCTCATTATCTTACGAGAGATAAAGCTCGCAAGTGCGGGTAGAGATCCTCGAAATTCCAAATACTTAAAACCCGCCGAATGTACTTGACCTTGCAAACTTTCCTCGCTTTCAGCCAAGTAAAGTTTCACGTCAGCTCCGGGCTCGGAGAACTAATGAGGGCTTGTCGAGAGAGTATCTGTGGGGCCTTGTTGTGAAATTAAAGGTCATTCTCGCTGGATGCGTAACCCCTGATACCCCCCCGCCCCCCCATCTCACCCCTCGCTATCCAACTGGGAAATCAAACGCCATTAGACCAGAGCGCCGTCCTTTATCATGGCAGTCATTATCATCCCAATCATCACTCTGGCCACGAAGCTTCATTTAGCCTTCCCATTTAGCTTCTCACCAGCCGCGTGTCAAAGAGACCCACCAGTGACAATGTGTCCGGCAATTTTGGGGGCTTCGGGGAATTATGCAGAAAGGAAAGCAATTAGCGACTCTGATAGGGATGAAGATTCAAAGGCGGGGCCTGTACGGTAATAGAACAAGGAGAAGGGGGGGAAAGACTGTCGGAGATGGAGAGCAAAATGACTTATTAATACGGCTAATGAGGCTGACGGAATTAGCTGGAGATGTCGCGGAAGTGAAAGGATAGCTGGGAAGTGTTGCATTTTCCGCCCACCAGGGGGCGACGGCCAGTGGTGAGCTTAATGAGCGACGTGGCTCAGGAGGTTGAGTGGCCATTTCATACTTGGCAGGTTACCTAGTCGACCTCCGGTTTCCCGAGAGAGAAGTCCTTCAGACAGACCTTGAAATTCTCATTGCTCCACTCACTAAGGGGGGACACGCGCCGATATTTTATGGTAAATGCGTGAAGAAGACAAATTGGAAGGCCAATCTAAAACCATCCGTCCATTTTCGACTTGCTTGCTTTGCTGTGCCAACTAACGTTGTTGCCATCAAGCTCCAATAATATTTATTTGAAAGTTTTTCAATTTTTTTTACATTGTAAAAAGACGTACTATAAATAAGTTGGAGTTAATTTGACTGAATAAAATGATTTTTTCCCCGAAAAAATTGCATAGTGCAGCTAGACTACATTTTTTTTTTTTTTTTTTAAAGCAGGACACCCAGTATACGAGGCAAAGAGTTTTGAGGGATGTCTTGCGTTTGAAAAGCACCAGTGATTTCTCACAGCATGGCTGGTGCTAATTAGTCTCTCAGACATATTTCCCCAAAGGCCCTGCGAACCCCTTTGCTCCCCACCAACTGGGAAGTCAACCTAAGATGAGACAATGATTAAAAAAAAAAAAAAAAAAAAGTTGGAAAACAGCAATGCTATAGAATTGGAGACGACTATTCTTTTTTGTTATTTTTTTTTGTCTTGAACTACTAACATGATTTACATTTTACCGATAAACATTGTATTCCCACATCACACACATGCAAAAAATTTGCATAAAGCGCATACAAAAACTGGATGCTTAATTGGCATTTTTGGCACCTCAAATTCTTTTCAAAGGCAACAGTCCTCCGTTTTCTATAACAGAGTCGGAGAGTAATTGGTAGTATTATTGTAGAAGCTACATGAAAAAAAAAAAAAAAACATACTGTGGCCGTCCAGTTGAGATATTGAGATTCCCGCAATACAGCGGGGAAAGACGTCATTTCCAAAAATCGTGCAGCCTTCTCTCAATCTCAAAAGAAGACGGCCCCCCCACGAGCCTGACTGATGTTTGTGCAACCTGCGAGACTTGTGTGCTGGTCGCTCACGTCGCTCCATCCGCACCATCAATGCCAATATTCAAATGGAAGAGCAACTCCCCTTGCAAGGGTACTCTGGGGGCGAGCGACGCCGGTGCGGGGAAGTGGACACCAGCCAAATGCGGGAAACCCACAGCGAAAATGCCAGCTTTAATCAGAGTCTCCTTTAGATGCGAGTTAACAAGCTATCAGGCAGCAACCTTGACAAAGAAAGATGGAGAAGCCAGAGGAGGATGGGGGGCCGGGGGGGGGGGGGGGGGCGGTTCTCAAACAAGGGCAGCTGAGCCACTGTTGGTGTTTCAAGGCAATTGGGATGGAGGAAAGTGATTGACATTAATAGCAGAGATGGAAAGGGAAGGAAGGAAATGATGGAACATTCCCAGGCTCAGCACTTACGTATAATTTAACATCTATTTGTGTTACATTTTCATCCATTTCATGGCACGTCGGCAGCACAAAAAGTGGACTTTCGACCCCATTACGTTTCACATTAGCATCGAGCGCCATTTAGGATTTCCCATGAAGTCCAAAATTAGCGTTTGAGTGTGTCTGACAAATAGTACAAGAGAAACGTGATGCAATTTTATTTTAACACTTCCCAGGTGTTAATAAAATATCTATGATATTCATAATAATAAACAACAGCAGCTCATTGGTTAAGATCACATTTTTTTGAGGGGCGGGCGGGGTTCTATTTCATGCAAAGTCATCTTTTGTTACCGTGACAGAGCGGTATTTTTTTTTTTCAAATGAGGGGGGGTGATTTTAATATTGCTAGAATAAATTAGGATACAGTCTGTGAGACCACCATGAACAAATATATTTATCGTTATTTTTAAATGAATAGTGCATTTAAAAAACTACCCGAATTCATCTTTTCTCAGTCCAACAAAATTTAAATTTTGTTACATAACTTCATAGCTTTCTGTTTACCTTACAGGTATAGACCAGTGCGGAGATTTGGTGCGTATGTGGTTTTTTTTTCTCCCGTGGGGTGGTGTGAGAAGAGGAAAGTGGGTGTAAAGGGGTGGGGGAGGTATATTACAGCGAGTATAAAGTGGAAAAAGGAAGGCAGAAGTGGTTCGCCGGGGAGAAGAAGATTGCAGGTTCTTCTGTTAACATTTTACAATGTAATCACAGGGAGGTGAGGGGCGGGGAGCGGGGGGGGGCATTGGGGGAATGAGTGTGTGTTGCAGGGGTGGGGACAAGTGGAGAGGACACGGAGGCAATAGGAGAAACTAATTTGCTCATTTAAAAAAAAACAACAACAACAGTAAAAAAAAGTCCGATAATTCAACACTAAAAGAGTTCCTGTAAAATGACTTTTTCAGACAGTGTGACCCTCACCACGACTGGAACGAAAACTGAAATGCAGACGAGAAAGAACATGCATATCAATAGCTAACGTCTCGTTGTGGAGAACAGAAAGACTCAGAGGAGTTGACTGCAAACTCCTCGGCCTCCACTCAGATGATATTTATACACAAGACAGATTTTCATCTGCATATGAAGGAGGAGGTAGAAAGCCTTGGATTTGTCCCAGAATATGCATTTGTACTTTTTTTTTTTTTTTTTTGTATAAATAAATGTGTGTTGAAAAGGCAGGACACACATACCGATGTTGTGGTGAAAACAAGACAATAAATGCAATTTACTCAAAATAACATCAAGGAGGACATGTTATTCGAAGAAATCTCAAGATGCTTACCGGCATTGATGAGAGAAGTCAGAATAAGTTTTTGTTTTCATCTTTTGTGGGAGTTGAAAAAAAAAAAAGTTTTAAAAAAATTCAGCAAATGAAGGTGTTTCTATTGCCCATTTCTTGTTTGTTCTCAGCAGGATTATAAAATAATTAAATTACAAACAACTTGATGGCTTGTTAATTGCTTGGTCCCTGCTAAGGATTACTTGACTTTAAAAAAAAAAAAAAAAAAAACTGTGCGGTGTTCCGCAGGGCAACGTTCTAAGCCCCATCCCATTTCCCTTTTTCTTGAAATCTTTTTTAAAAATTCTGCCTTTTCTTGATCAGCAGTTGGTCGTACGAGACCGAATGTTCGAAAACCATCAAGTACGTCGTTGCTTGTTTCGCGGGCCTTTGCACCTGTACGCATAAGTGGGTTTGTTTGCATGTTTGCAATCACACGCCTCTGAGTATTTCATGCATGTTTTATCGCGCGAGAACAGCTGTTGCCGTGTTGCCGCGATATTACTACGCCTGCGCTTCATTAGGTTTTCTTTAGCTTCTTCGGGTGAACGGATACAGCCGCGCCTTGCGAAACATCAATGAATAAAATGTGCTCAGATTGCTGATTCAAAGAAGTGGACAGAAAGCAAACGCCTGCTTTGGCCATTAAGTTGTTTTCTCAAGGTGCAACTTGAAATCGAGAACTGCATTATTCTTTTATTTCTTCTCCAGCGGTGCGCCCAATAACGACGAGTAGCCCCAAGCTATAATCACTGCTCCTCTTTAATTAATGATACCGATCCGTTTGATCGAATATTCCTTCTCAAGTCCAACGTACATTTCAGGGATACTTGCGCAAACTGAACGCTCTATTTCTGTTTATGCCCGCGCTTGAAAAATAATAAAGAAAAAAAGGAAGCGGGTGTTGAGGAATGAAAAGACTGTGAGTTTGCTCCCTGGGATGTTGATCATTAAGCGTGTGAGGGAATGAAAGCAAGGACATCGACGTGGACGTGAGAGCAGATACAATGGGAAAAAACAAAAAAACCTTCACGGTTGAGAGGGGTCACCGCTATCCGGCGCGCTAATCGTAACATTCCACAAATAAGGAGGACGCAAGAAAAGCATCCATATTCATTATTCCAGGAAGCTGACCTGGATTCATTATTCACAGAAAAAAAAAAGGAAATAAGAACAAACATCACCTTCATTAGGAGTGTTCGTTTTTGGGCTTTGGCTTCCACGCGAAGGTGGCTAGTTATTTTTGATGCTCCTTGTTTAAGGTGTTCAACAGGGCACCTTTTAAGGTCCTCTTCAGATCTTATTTTTGGCTCATTCAGTCAAGGTGACTTTTTTTTTTTTTCCCTTTTTTCCCCGAGCTGGCTACATTCCCAAGGGGGAGATGACAATTTCCTCAGAGGATCACAGGATGAGTGTTCTCATGCAAGGGAGAGTACATGTTCTCAGTGTCATCATTATTTTTTAATGATACTTGAAGGACATTGAAAAATAACACCCCCGGAATGACTCTTTTGATTACGGATCATTTTGGAACACATACCTCGCCTTTGACGATGGAGACCCAAAAGGGTGTGTGTGGGTGTGTGTGCGTGTGTGTGTTGTTGTATATTGTCAATTTATGGATGTCTGCTCTGCCACGCTACATTTATTCTGTCAGATCAGAGCCCGAGCTTTTCAATCTGCATGCAAATGGCATATTTTTGGATTGCACACAACACGGGCTTTTAGATTTATGGGCTGAAGTTGCAGGTGAGCCGCCCCCCCCCAAAAAAAAAAACCCCAAAAAAACTGCAAATGATTACATTATAATGCTAGAAAAACCAGTTGGGGTTCTCGTTTAAAGTTTTAAGGATTCTGTAACGATGGTGGAATTGATTTTCGATTAATTGAAACAAGAGTGCAACAAGTAGTCGAGTGCACTTTGCACGAGACTAGGTTTATTATTTAATGAAGCCGACGTGCAAGTTTTGGGAACGTGGGAATGAGAATGCTGTTCGCTACCTTCTCGCAATCACCTAAGCGGCGGATAAATACGTGAGCAAACGCTCGACCGCTTCAGCTCATCATTAATAATGTCATCGTCAAACATGAATTATTAAAAGTTCTTGTAATGAGCTTTAGCTCTTCTCTGCCAGAGAGACATTTGGAATCTATATTTACCCTGATGTATTTAAAGACGCGGCTAAAATCAAGCGCGTCACTCTCACAAAAGAAAACGGCGGAAGGATTCAATCGCGCCATCGTAAACCGGATTTAAGGGTATTTTAAGTATTGTGTCTTGCTGTATTTAAAACGCATCTTCGGCTCCATCTGCAACTAACAAGCAACCCTGGCGGGTTGGCGTCCCTCAGCGAACCGTCGAGGTGAGTGAGACTTTTTACAAAAAGAGCCCTTGATATTGCCCCATGTTTTTGTAGAACAGCGACTTTGAAAAGCTTTCTCCGTAATCCTCGCTCACCATGTCTCAGCATTCCCGCAACCGCCTTAAAATGAGATCATCTCCCGCCGTGTCTTCATTCTATTCTACTCCGTCACATACGTACGTGCAGCACACACGTTAATAGCTTGTGTTTTATTGAATAGCCCACATCGGAGCTTACCCTCATAACAGGGATGCAGCTGTGCTCAGAAACAACCAATCACGTTCAACCCGACACCTGACACCTCTGCAAATCAACGTCTGATGTTCTAGTCGGCTTTTCCTGCCACGTCTTTTCCTTTCTAGCAGAAGCTCGACGTGAGGAACGGTAACAGGTGTGTGGCGACTCCCATTTAACGTGGAGTGGAAGCTGATTGGTTCATTTTGTCCACTGCCACATTACAAGTAAATTATTTTGATATTTTCCCTCTCGAATAGGGAAGACACATTAATGGTTTAAAAAGAGGTCTCTATTCATTCTTGCATAAAAAAAAAAAAAAGGATTTCCTTAGGGGTGTGTAGACTTTTTAGAAAGGGTTTTTGCACAGCACAACAATTAGAAACATTTTGTTGGATCATGTCATCATATTTTTGGGGGGATTTTTCAAATGTTCTCCACCCCTGAACTGCAAGCCATGTCTTATCAGGAAATATGACACGGCATACACAAATGAATAAACGCTCATTCTGAGCCTGATAATACGAGCGACCTTGTTCATTTATTCCAATTCAAGTCACAGGACATGATTGCGGCTCATTGGAAAGGCCGCAAAGGTCAAGGCCAGTTGGTGATTGAGTTCCGTCGCGGCATGACACCGCAAGAAACAACAACAACTCTCTTTGCCATGGAGGGCGGACAAGCAAACTGACTTAATGAGCAGACCTTGACGCCATTTTTTTTCAGCGTTTCACCAACAAAGCCTTTCAGCGTGCTGGTGCAAGTAGAAATGGTGGTCTCGAACTTCTGTTTGCATTTTTAACGACCACCAGGGCTGCCATCAACTGCGAAACGTTTCTCTTTTGGGGATTTCAAAATGAAACAGTAGACATTTTGGATGGAGTTCCTCAAAATGCATAAATAAAGCACAATTTAAAAAAAAAAAAAGAGAGAGACTAATGTTCTTTGTGTGGTCGAGCGGGCAGGAGAAGGAAACACACAAAAGAAAGAAAGCGAGCATGTTGGCCAGACGAGCAGTCGCAGGGCAACTTAGCCATGAGATTGGAGCAATTTATCTCATCTTGGAGAGGGGGGGGGGGGGAAACAAAAAAAAAACTCAAAGCTACAGGAGACCACATTAAAAATGAACATTCTTGCATACGCACTCGCTAAAAATGCTGCAGTGCATCTCCATACCAAATACAACAATTCCAACCCAGCTTTGATGGAAAGCATCATATCGGACCATCAGCGACGCTAACCAATGTGCCGTGACAGCCGTTTTGATTGAACACATCGCACTCACGCGCGCACACTCGCGCACACTCGCGCACGGGCTGTCCATAGTCACTAATGAGGAGCCAAAGGGGGCTCTCGCTCAGCAGCCAATTATACTGTCCCTTCGGTGGAACAGCGCGCGTGTGTGTGCGTGCATATGTTTCAAGCCACACCGGTTCGCTCCATACTGTTACAGCGACAACAAGCGTCTGATTTGCATAATCGTTCAGCTTCAGTTATGTCCATGAAATGTGTCCCGGACAACGACTGCTCAACCACACTTAGAAGATGTCTACAGCAAATTTATCTGAGCATTGGACTGTTTTTTTGGGGGGGTTTTTTCGAAGATGATTGTTCCTTTTGGCGTGTATGAGGACCTGCGTGTACGTCGCTCTTGCACAAAGTCAGCTTGTGCTTGGCAACTTTTGGTTCCAAACGTTTGATTCCAAAAATAACGTGATAATCGGGTCTATCGGGCAGAATTGTTGCTAATTTTGCATCGCTTCAGAGTCGCTCGACTCCTGACGAATTGTTGGCAATCAAGGTACAGACAGTTTTCTTTTGGGGATATTACGCCATAGTTTCAGCAAAGCTCATAAAGTCCAAGGTTGTCAAAACAAACGACGTGCCAGCAAAAATTGTTCCTTCTGATCCAATTAGAGGTTGCGAAAACACTTTTTTTAAAATAAATAACATTAAGGTGAGTCAACTTTAACCTCTGAATTTGACTGTATATATGATTTTTTTTGTGTGTGTGTGTACCTGGACAAATGTGTTCATTACAAATGTCCAATTCCTCATCCAGACAGGCGTGTCTATACCCTGTGTGTGTGTGTTTGTTTGCGCTTTCCAAAACCTCTTATCGTCTACAAAAGGAACACTCTCCCTTCCTCTCTGTTTCGGTCCTCATCCACTTAAGCTCATTTCGCCAAATCATGGCGACAACTGTCAATTTGACAAGTGTGAATGGTAATTTGCATGAATGAGTCTGTCAGTGCATGAACCGGCGTGCGCGAGCATGCGCGAGTGTCGTTAGCGTTCGAAAGGCTGCTTGCCTGCGAGACAGCACTTCACATGAATGCTCCCCTCGTGTCGAAATCGCATGCAGCTGAATCATGATCATATTCAAAGGGCAATTCGGTGGCGACATAAAGACTCCACTCCAGCAGTAAGTACAGTAACAACGTTTCCAGCGCGTGCGCGCGAGCGTGTGAGCGCTCGCGGGGGCTTCGTGAGCTTGTCAATAAGAGTTAAAGGAGTCGCCGAAGAGCAGATGATTCTCGGGGGCCCTGCCGTGACCCTCGTGACTCGCCATGCAAAGTGTTGCAGAGCGAGCCATCACAAGCCATCCGTCAACGCGTGCGCGTGAGCGAGAGCGCACATTCGAAACATGGAGCCAGAAATGGCAACTTGTGTCGTTTTGAATACGAGATGCCCCCCGGTGCGTGCGTGTGCGTAAAAGTGTGGAAAGTCGTGGGTATTCCGAGGCCCCGCCGGGCATTCCGTGGCCGTACCGATCCCATCGCGTTTGCGTTAGGACAGCAGGTTGCCTGCGGGCTGGCCGCACGCTGATGCTCCTTTTAACCGACGTCCACTCCGAGTTTTGGACCTGCGCTGATGCCGCCGACTGGAGCTCATTGTTTGGGGGGTGCTGGAAGCTTTAAAATGTCTGCGGTGATTATAACAAGACGCATATCCAGACATCAATTTTCTCGAGGGCTTGCCTCACAGCTGACTTTGGGGGGCAACCACAACGCAACTTTATCCTCCTGTAACCATAACAACTTAATTCTTGTCATATCAACAACGATTTCATAAACTATTACGACTATTGTTTCAATTACACTTAATTTCATGGTACAGTGAAGCGCTGCTTATTCTGTTCTATCTGGTCGCAAAGGAATGGTGATTTGAGGAGCTTCATTTTGTCAAAAGTCGTCCACTGTCGCCATCTTGTGGCATCCGTTAGTAATTACATTTCAGAATAAGGCATTCCCATTTTCCTCCTTGCTTTATTGCTCTTCTGTCCACGACAAAAGGCCCTCCATGAAGAAACATGAACAGGCGGTGGGGTGAGGTGGGGGGGGCAGCGTTTTGGAGGATTATTTCATCGTCGAACCAGAAAGCACATCGGTGGGGCGCCGTCCACAAGGAAAAAAAAAAAAGAAAAGTCAACTACGCCTGCATATGTGGCGCATGCACAGCGTCGATACGGGAAGACGTCGCCTCAAACGCTCTTCCTTTAGGCTGCTGTCGACTTTCGTCGCACAGTTGAGATGTTTCGGTGTCAGGACGCGCGGAGGCTTTGTGGAGAGGTCGGGCGTCCCTCAAATGCTTTTTGACCCTGCTCACGTTTGCGTCTCTGGGTGCCACCATGCTGATGCAAAGCAGTCGAGACAGGCGGACTGGCCGTCGACCTCCAAAGGACGACGGTCTTGGGGCGTAGAGTAGCTCTTGATTGAGTTATTCTGATACGCAACACATATCAAGCGGAGTTTTACCTCACGCTGTGGTCCATCAAGTCCACTTTGGTGGAACTGATGTCGCAGCTGAGCAAAACGGCACCCAATACCATTGTTTGCTTAGGATATAAAACAATATTTGCATGCTGTTTGAGCATTTCTTGCATATTCGGCTTGGGGTGCATGCGCTACGATAGGGATGGGTAACTGGTGGCCCGTGGGCCATATGGGGGCCGGGACCACACTCTAAGTCGTCCCTTTATTACGCAAAAAACAATTAAACATAACTTATAAATAATAAAATAAAATAAAATAAAATAAAATAATGATAAAATGATCAAATAATAAAATAAAATAAAATTAAATAATAAAATAATAAAATAAAATAAAAATAATAAAATAATAAAATAAAATAATAAAATCATAGGAATATTTTCAAAAAAATAAATTCTAAATGTGTGTTCGTGAGCACTTCTCCTTTTCCAAGATAATCCGTCCACCTCAATGGAGTGTAGTAGTGATTAACCGGCATGATTGTTGCCCAGATGGTTTTGAAATGAGAACAACTCGCAAGTCACCAAACATCACGGAACAGATTGCGTTCCTCTTTGGAGCTCGCGGTGCATTCTGTGCCGCTTTTCAAGACGACGACCTATTCATGTTCCTCCCACACTTTCTCTTCATATGGAAAAAAAAAAACTTTTTAGAAAAGACGAGCAAGGCTTCCATTTGAAAATGAACTTTTCACCGCGGCGTCTTGTATCTTCACCTTCACCGACTGACGCTGCGCACCTCCATGTACGTCTCCCTTCCTTTGTTCCCACTCATTCGATGTCACGTCCTAGCTCCCTCACACTTTTGCGCATCCTTCCACTACCCTTCTTCTTTCTGGGACATTCGAAAAGGTGCAAAACAACAGATAATGGTTGTTTTTCATAAATAATGCAAAAGGAACGATTTGTACCTGCATGTGTGTGTGTGTGGGGGGGGCGGGTCTACACCCGCCGACAATGAAGGCTACTGTGTCAGCACCAAAGCTCCTCCCTGACATAGAAAAAAGACCCCGAGATAAAGGTTTCACTCAAATGCCCTCCATCAGCTTTTAATCTCCCGCATTGTGCTCTTCCTCCTTCCACTCGGGACAGGCAAAATGTAAAGGAGACAAACGACTCGCGCCACGGCGGTGGGAAATGACCATTTCAAGACATATTGCGCCACGTGTGCATACATTTATTGTGGGGGAGAAAATGAAATTTCCAGCGTGTTTGTGCGAGAGGATGACAAATAACAGGACGGGAGGGCTTTGCCGTGACATTTGCTCCGGATGACTTGACATTCCATACAGTGTGGAGTGCGTACGCGCCTCCGGGACATCTTTGCACTGTAATCGATCGACAAAGCGAGGATTACAAGAAAAAGAAAATGAAAATCTGCTGCGGTGAACAGGATATACGCTCCCCTTGTGACGCGTCAGCAGATTACGGAGGAGGGGGTTCTCGGTTTATGATAGTATTGACATATGATGTTTTGGAGGTTATAAACTAGCAATGACTTATTAACAAACTTAAGTTGTGAGTATCGCATTGGTATAACTGTATTGTCATAAAATACAATAAAATGTCCATCGGGATCGAGTATCATACCCAAAAAGGTCATTTTTGCCGTAAAATGAATCGGCAACAGAGACTCTCCACACTTTGCTTTTAACCTGGCTCTTGTCCAAAGTCAACTGAGATACAAGCAATATTTTGCGCCATTATGAATAAATACACTTCATTTGCCCCCATTTCATAGAATGTTTATAATAAATAAAAATGCAGTCAATATTTCATTAGAAAGTCTGCGGCAAAGTCAGGCATCATTTTTGTGCTGGCAGGAGGCCATAATAAACTCTCTCTCGCCGCATACCTAATAAATATGTACATGTGTTTTCGTGTTTTATGTAAATTAGGTTTTCCAAAATCTTCAAATTCATTGAGATGCACCTTTATATACTGTAATTAATAATAAACAATGAGATAAACCTATCGATCTATGTAGAACTTGATGAACTGCTCCATAAAACTACTTTAGTTCTCGCTGAGCAAGCGAAAGAGTGTGTGGGGGGGGGGGAAAGATTTTCATTTTTTTTCTTGTTCTGTGGTTTCCTGGTGATTAATTGGAGTCAGATAACAGATTATCCCGCCTCAGCATAATCGGAAAGGAGCTCAAATGAACTTCCTGATTGTCCTAATCTTTCAGTCCAGGCGCAAAAATTATTGCGACGAGTTCTCGAGCCGTTCGCTTTCTTTGTTTTATGAAATGAAAAAGTCGCTTTTGAGGATTTGTCCTCCCGAACGGGCTTTCAGCGGTTGGAACGACTTGACGCAGCAACGGTGACACTCACGCCGCTCATCACGCCCCGTCGTCGTCACACTGTTGACATCTGTCACCTTCGCTTTTGCTGGCACCCGCGCAAACTTTCCCCCGAGTTCCACTTCGCGCACACACGTTCACACAGAGTGACCACTTCCGAAGCATCTCTGCCACTTAGCTCCCTCATCGCTCACGCGCTTCACGGCGCTCTCGGCAAGCCTTCAAGAGATCGGGGAGGGGGGGGGGGGGGGGGGGGGGTGAAAAGATGGAAAAACAAAACCATGAGTTCACATGAAGATAGATATTTAGAAAATAAATAAATAAAAAATAAACTTTTGTCTGCCATGTTTGTCTATAAAACACAATCTTGTTTTTTAGCTCTGACAGATCAATCAGGAAATGGAAAGGAGGCGAATTTAAAACCCAACCAGTTAAATAAAAAAATAAACTTTTGCTAACGGTTTATTTTATTAATTTATTTGAGGGATGGCTTCTATTTTATATAATAAGTCTTCATTGAAAGCCACGCTTTGCTTTTTCTGCAAAGAAAAGAAAGAATCAGAATCCTGTGCCGCGCACTACTGTAAGTGGTTGCCATGACAACCGTAACTATTCAGAAGAATTGGGGTTGAACAGAACTTTAAGATATGTCGGATGGGCTTGTGGGTTGTCGCTCTTCAGAAGGAAATACACACACACACACACAAGATTACGGTGGCTCATTTTGCGTCTCAACTCAAGGGGAAGATTACCAGATTCCCGTCGTAAATGAGCCCAAATGAATTGTTCATTAGCAGCGTAAAACATGGCGGCGCTGCGCCGCCACCATTAGGAGCTGCTTTTGCTTGATTAATCACGTAATCGCTCAGACAAGCTCGGATTGCACACCGCAGCATGTTGAAGGGCGTAATCTGCGAGAGTAACGAGCAAATTTAACTTGCCGCTAAACCAATGGTGTGCTTGTTGTCTTCTAGCAGTTAAAACAACGGCCGATTAATTAGCCGCTTCAGCTAAAACACACATAAAAGCCCCCTGCTGAGATGCCGATTTATTTTTTTTTTTTGTCCTTACGTTGCTGTTGTGCCTACTACAGCTTCTTCCCGTCTGTCTTGCCCGTCCTGTCCCAGGTGTTTGTTTTGCCGCACAAAGGAAGCTCTTGATCGACGCCTCGGGCTTGTCGATACAATCACACAGCGTTGCCCTTCATCAACGTGGCCTGTCAGCAAACGCGCTACAAGTTACACTTGCAGCAGGAATCCGGTGCCCACGCCAGCCAAACTTTTTAACAGATTGTTTTCTTCCAAAACCATGTGAGCAGGTAGAGAATGAAAGGGAAAAAAAATCTGTCAACACAGCCTGACGTTGTCTTTGTGTATTTACAAGAACAAACTCTGCCTGTTGGAGGAAAAATTCCCTGCTGTGACCTAATGATGCCGAATGACGACAGGTTGGGAAAATGCTCAAATGTTGTTGTTTTTTTTGAAGGAAAAAAGGCTTCCTCCTTTGTTGACAGACAAGGGAGGGACACAAACGTGATTTTTTTTTACAAACTCATTAACAAGTGTAATTTAGTGGCATAGTGATGAAGTACTGCCTGCCTGAGTGAAAATACAAAAAATTATTTCACTGTCTTTATGTGGGCGTCACATTTACTTTTCTAAGACTTGGGCCTCAACAAGTTTCTTCTTCATTATTATTATTATTATTATTAGTAGTATTATGATTATGATTATGATTATGATTATTTTTATTATTATCGTTATTATTATTGCCATTAATATTATTATTATCAACATTATTATTATTTTTATTATTATCATTATTATTAACATTAATATTATTATCAACATTATTATTAACATTATTATTATTATTATTATTATTAAAACCGAGTACAAAAAAATCCTATTGAAAAATGTACTTTTTGATTAAAAAAATAATCAACAGATTAATCGATTAGAGACATTTTATGACGATACTAGCATCCATTTAATAGTGTACTGAGATGATTACAAATATTTCTCCTATCCTGATTTAAAAAGGGAGTCAGAGGTTTATTTTTCGGAAGCGGATGACCAAGAGAGAAAGAAAAACTCTTCCACAACAGTGTGCCATTGTTTTTTGTTTTTTTAGGGTTTTCACCCGTAAACGTCCCCGCTGTGGCCTAATGATGGCGGCTGATGACAGATTTGGGCGCGTTCTCACAAACATCAGCCCCCTTTGGAGTCCCCACCAAAATAAATCGACACACATCTTTTAATGCTCTATTGCTTGTTGTTGTCGTTGTTGTGCAAGCCGTTTCATCATTCGGCGGGAAAAGCAAAGTGAAGGTCAAAGCGGGGCGTGTTTGCCGACGACGCGTACGCAACTTTAGCTAGCAGCGACACGAGCGGAAAGCGAGCCGGGATCTGCTCGGCTTCACAGCCCATCATGTGAGACCAACAGATCGCTTGTGATTTATGTATTCACTTTGAAGCAAAAGCAACTTCCTGTGAGCAATCGCGCGAGAGACGAGTAATCGCCCACGACACGCCACGAACAAACATGCGCCCATCAGCCGGAAAAGTTTTCCTTCCTCTGCTCAGGCCCCGAAAAGACGGCTCGTCATCTCGAACCTTCAAATAAAGACGAATGTGCGACAGCCTGATTATAATTGGAACTAATTGGCGTTCGGATTTGCTCTTGACTCGCCACATCGACAAGGTGACGTGAGCGCTCGGTGTTGGGTGACATCAATGCAAATGAGCGGCACCAAAAAAAAAACAGGAAGCGTCAAAACTGCTTCTATTTTGCAGCAAATCCAGAAAGTTCCCGAATTAGCCCTGTCGAGGTGGTTAATAAATCAAAAGCCTGCCCCCGCCGTTTGTGGCTATACCATGAATAAATGATGAAGTGTGAAACTGACAGAGCAATTATTGGCTTTCTTAAACATCGTTTACACACCAAAACAGGCGCTACATAATGCATGGAGTTGTTTTGAATGTTGCCGATCAAAGGCACGCCAAAGCCCACTGGTGCAACTTTTAAAGCGACTGCAATTAAATCAAACGTCAACAAAGAAATTCACATGCTTTACACCATGACACTCAAAATGTGACCAAACGAATATGAATTTGTCCTTTAGTGGAATCAATTCAAGTAAGTGGTATTCTACGAGACCCTTGAGCAAGGTGACAGTCGGACAACGTGAGGAGGTGAGGAGCCAAGTTTAGAGATTTCAGTCATGAGCTTGACCGCCGGCTCAAGTCGGGCATCCAATATCACCGCGCGGATTACAGCGCCGCTTTCAATTTTCTATTTCTGAGAAGAGTAGACGCCCCCCCCCCCCCCTCGCCCCACCTCCACTGGGCGATAGTGATGATTTTATCCATCTAACAAGACGAGGTCAGACTGAAGGACAGAGGGGAGCAGACATGAGGCAGGCAGCCAAAAGAAGCAACGTGCCCCTGGTGACTTTTATTTTATTTTTTTTTTGCTTCTCTTGCCCATTCAAATGCTTGTCTTATTTATTGTGCTTTCGTTTTAGGGGTGTGTGCGGCTCTAAACATCATTACTTTGTGGCAGGCTGTGTGACAAATCATGAGCGCTTTGAGGGGGGGGGCGGGAGTATGTCGTACAAACGTGTAGTCGAGGTGGACAGGAAAAGGAAAACACTGCAAGTACAGTTGTCTTTTCAAATATTTATACGAGTGCTCTGCGGGTAAAATATTGATGGATAACGCAGGCAGTACACAAGGTACATCAGAGTTTATATACATACAGATGAAGACGGACTGACAAGCTGGGTGAGCGCTGAAAATGCAACATTGTGTTTTTGTCTATCTAGGCATGCTGTGCCAAGATCTGGAAAATGGCCGCTTAAAAGCAAAATGGCAAAATTCCTTCTCAATTTCTTATATATATATATATATATATATATATATATATATATATATAAATGAATATACATATACATATATATATATAAAATTATTAAATATATATATATATATATATATATATATAAATAAATAAATTTAAAAAAACATATATATATATATATATATATATATATTTATTTTTATATTTATTTATACATATATATAAATAAATAAATATATATATATATATATATATATATATACACACACACACACGCTCGCTCTCTCTATGCATTTCTACTCTACACGTTATATGAATGACGGCAGATGAAAGACAATTCTGCTGTCTTTGTAATACTCATCTTCAGTTTTTATGCAAGCCGACTCAAAATCAAGTCTTTCATTATGAGCAACCCCCAGAGACTTCACAACGCATACGACACATTTCCTGCTCTGCTTACTACCGATGAGGAACAACAAAACATGCATCACGTCATGAATGTGATAAATTTTTTTTTTTCATTTTCTGAACTTATTCAAAAAATGACCATTAGACTAATGGTGGGTGGAACAAAGAACTCAAACTAATACTAAAATTCACACCTGCAGGCTTGTGCCTTGACAGGTATTCTGATACTTGCAGTCGAGAAAAAAAACGGCATTTAAAAAAAAAAAAAAGGAGCAGATTTACCACACACACACAGCAAGCAAAAGCTCTCCTACAGAGCAGCTCGGAGCCCTTAAAGACAGAGCAATCAGGCGTGATACATTGGCAAATGTCAAACAAGGATTAATGGATTAATAACGTTGTTAAGTATCTCCCCTCGATAGTGTTTTTCCCCCTTTTTATTCGAACTTTTTTTTCCTCTCCTCCTCGTGGCCGCACTAATCGGGCACGTGGAGGGAGTGGAGGATGTTAAGAAGCAATCTCGCAGACACAAAAACTCTCTGCAGAATTTAATCTCTCTGTCCCCTTTGTGTCTCGATCTGACAGCGGCGCTCCGCACTTCCTGAGCGCGTGCGCGTGCGTGTTGTGCAGCCCGGGTTATTGGGCCGTCCATTAACGCACCTTCAGTGTAATCAGCGGCGAATTATGGGTGCCTGCGGCGAGACTACTCTGTAAACCTTTTTTTTTTTTTTTTTTTTTGCCAGGTCCAGGTCGCTGCGCTTTCACACGGTGCGTTTATTGAGATTTACGACTCTATCGGCTTGTTTTTCCCTCAGAATTCGCAATTTATTATTTTTTTTTTTTCATCACGCGGAGTGAACTGCAAGGCTAGTTGAGGACTACTTTCTCCAAGACTCTTTGCCACATCCAATTAAAAATTCAATAGCTAATCAGGAAAGCTGCGCCTTGAACGTATGAAGAGGCTCCCCTGCAACGATCGCGGCAAAAAATTTGAGCGTGAAGATTCATATTCACGCCCGCTGTATTAATGTCGCTTTACTTACTCGGAATGTCAACACTCGAGATGTTTTTAAGGATTTCCGCAGGCGCAAGAGTGCCGACGTGACGTATAAATGAGTGAGTTATCCCTCCCTTGAATTCTATTAGCAGCACAGCTTGCTCAGAAAAAGGTCAGGCTTAATTTCCACAGGGAAGGATAATTACCAGGGATTTTCGGCTTGGCTCGCGGCCCCCCCGACCACAAACAGGCAACTCTGCTTTGGACGCCTTTGACTTCCTACTAATCAGCTCGGTATTTCAATGTTTGAGTCATTTTAAGCACAACTCTTTCGGATGTGTGGACGGGGCAATGAAGACGACACAAGAATGGCAAAATAAAAATGACAAATTAGTAACAGTGATTTTTTTTTTCTTCATGATTCCCCAACTCCACAACAGTTTTCTCTTCAGCAAGAAAAACGCATGCTCTATGGGGTTGAGATCTCACAACTGACTTGACACTCCATGCAAAGGCGTTATAGACCACCATATAGAGCAGGTGCGGGTAAACTACGGCCCGGGGGCCACATGCGGCCCGTTAAATGTTTTAATCCGGCCCGCCAAAGTTGAAAAATATGAAAATGTTCATGTTTTATTTTCTAAATACTCTGGTGGCTCAATTTTGTTGCAATGCTTTTGTTCATTTTCATTTAAAATTAAACGTATTTTTTTTCTCCGATGAGGTGACGTGACCAAAACACTCCATCCATCTGCTCCTGGTCCGACCCCCCCTCTGTCAAATTTTAGGCCCACCAATCAAAAAGTTTGCCCACCCCTGATCTCGAGCTACATGGCTGTAATAAAAACATTCCAGATCTGTGAACGAATTGAAAATGATCGACTGCATTTTGAGGAACTCGTGCCGACGCCTTCACTCAACGCCCCCCCACCTCATCCGCGGGGAAATTTACAGTGCCGAAGCAGCGTTACATGAATTACCAGAGTAATCCCGCTCTGACACTGCCCTAATCTGGACTGGGATTTCCAGGATCAAATTGCAGTCTGCTTATTTTGAAGAGTCTATAAGACGGCGGACGGGTGGTTTAAGCGAAACGGCAATGTGATGGATCTTGCAACGGGGAAGAGAAGCAATTCAAGAAACGAAGAATCATTGGACAAGTGTTAGAATTGAAATGAAGACCACCTTGTGAATGAAAATTGAATCCGCTCAGCGATATGACTCAACGATACAATTAATAAAGTTAAAGTTGCCGCAAAAGGTGATTTGCCTTGCAGTCAATATGTTCTCGGTTCGAACCTTGACTCGGCGAAACCTATCGAAGCATGTTTGCCTGCACGTCTTTTACATTTCTCCCACTCTGCAAAGCCAACACAGCAGACTTTACGTCCGGACACACTGCCCAACAAACGCTGCCGTTTGTGGCAAGGAAGATGTGAAAAGGAGACCAAGACAGAAGCGCTGGCGGCAAAGACCTCGTAAGACTCCGGACGCTTTTGACAAAGAGAGACAACACGAAGACGCGCCGCTTCTATTCTGGCGTGTCACAAGCCCACACAGACGTACGAAGCTCCCTCCAGGAGAGGTGACTCATGTCTGTGATCACACTTCATCCAAGCAGCTTTCTCCACAAGCATTGTGGATGAAAATGGACGTGCGGTTGAGGTAAGGAGAGAAGTGCGCTAAGCCGGCGGGACGACCCCGCCGCACATCTCCTAAAAGCCCGAACAAAAAGCTGCTTGGCATTCTCAGCGTGATCCGCTGAAGCATGAGGAACCACAATGTTTGCCGTTGTCAGAAGGTGTTAATCCTCAAATAGCCAATATCGCTAAACCTGAGTGACATGGGGATATTAAAGCGCCCGTGCTGAATCCATGACACCAGACGGGAGATCTTTCCAGGATATGGTAGATGCCTGCCACATTTTTATGAAACTACAGCGTCCACCTGAAACGTGCCAACATAAAACTCCGCTTCGTACATGTTCTATTTTTTTTACTAATTTTGTTAGCTTGTAGCTTTAATATTAGCTAGAGCGGTCACTTTTCCAAATAAAATATTTTTCAACCTCAAATAATGAAGAAACCGTTTCTTTCATCTATGTTGGCCGCCGTGACCCGATCCAAAGTGGCCCACGGACCGCAGGTTGGGGACCACTGTTCTATAGTGCTTGTCGTCATTCCCAGCTGACCTCGGGTAAGAGGCGGGGTACACGCCGCACTGGTTGGCAGACAATCGATGGGCACAAACAAACATTTCAACTCACATTCACAGTTGTGGGCAATTTACAATTTTCAAATAATTCAACCCCAAAAAAAAAAAAAAAAGGAAATGTGAGACAGACGGTGTCGCCGTGCTGCCAAGGCACAACATATTGAAACATATTTAAATCTGCAGCTGAATAAATGTGAAGGCGACAATGAGGGTGAAAAAAAAAAATAGTTCACCAGCGAGTCTTGATTGCTGTCGTTGGTTTTTCCAAATCTGTTTTAAGGTCTGTGAAGCGTCATTACGACGATGACATTTGCAGTTTGCCCACAGTCAGAGGAGTCGTCTCCTCGCGTTGCTCGGCAACACCCAAAGGGAGTCACACCAGGAGTTTTCTTTAGGAATTTAAAACATCCCGCACAGACTCCTTGGAGAGTTTCACCGAGTTGCCAATTCAAAGTGAATTTGGGAGGGGGGGGGGTTGATAAGGACACGCGGGGGTGTAATGTTTTATTTCCAAAAGCGGTATGGCTTTCACTTTTCTCCTGCACAGGAGTTTGTGATTTTGGGAGGGAGGGGTGAGGTGCATTTTAATTTGAGCGGAAGGAAGTACAGTATCCTTAATGACATGAGACAATTTTGGATTTAGTTGTCACACGCGGTTAATAGAACACTTAACGAACTTAGTTTTTCATTTGACTTTGACATTTATGGCCTCTGAGGTTTTTTTCCAACAAATAAATAAATAAATAAATAAATAAAAATAAATACATGAATAAAAATAAATAAAAAAGGGATAAATAAAAATAAAATAAATTGAATATATATATATGTATGTATATTATTTTTATTTTATTTGATTTGATTTAAGTTTCATAATGTATAGTTGTTTGTTGTCGGCAAATTCAGGTTGCATCACCGCCAGGGGAAAGACATTTAATCTGATTCTTATTGTGGTTATGGTTAGAGCACTGCATCAAGCGCTCATGTTGCTAATCAAGGGAAGGGAAATAATCGAAACACTCTCTTGATTCTCCTCCACTTCAACATGGAGAAACATAACTTGCATGCGAAATGATAAACGACTGGACGGTGAATTCAAATTCAAACTTGGACTCCCGCTGACCTTTTTACTTTTGAGAAACCTCGTGAGCCTGCTGGGGGACGTGCAAAGTTATCCCAAATCGTACGAGCGCAATTTCAAATTTGAGTTTGACAGTATGAACATCATTTGGCAACTTTTCTGACAGCAGGTGGCAAGTAACTTCAAAGAGCGCTGCTGCCACTAAAAGGGTCCCGGGTGAGAAAGACAGACGGAATCCAATTACGGAAGGAATAGGGGGGCATTCTGGAAGATGCGAACGTTAAGAGTGTCGGTGAAATTTCTAAAATGCAATCGAAACCTTTAGGGGTGAACTTATTTTGACCTTTAAAATTCCAACTCCAACTTTTGTACTCTATTAAGGAGTTGAACGGCAAAATTCACATTGCGGGAAATTGAATTGATAATAAACTGAGATGATTCATTTGCACGTTTTTTTGGTGGATTTTTGCGGAACGAACAACAATGCGGCGGCAACACCGCCTCCCAAAATAAGTGACATTGAAAACGCTGAGCGATAATTACGCCACCGTGGAGTCATTGCAATGGGATAATTACAAACTATCAAATAATTTACCGCTAACGGCGCGAGTTGACGACGCCATTATCTTTTTCCGAGAGCTGATAATGAATGACACACAGTGGCTCGCTTCATGTCACGCCAAGGGAAACCATGACGCGGCGCAAACTGACATTTATATCGAGGCGAGGTCGGAAAAGCTTGAAAAATGGCCGTCTGGCGAATTTAATGAATCGTTTTACGAGGTTTTATACTATCTATTGATTCATTTGGAATTGCCTCGGTGAGAATGGGCGCAGTACGTAACAAGGCAGGGCGGGAAATTGATAGCTTGCTAAAGGCAGGTGTTGTCACAAACACTCGTTACGCACGTGCAGATGCAGAACGCTGCGTGATAGCGGCAGAATTCGTACAAAACTCCGAACTGTGAAGCAAACACGCTAACCACCTAGCATACTGTGAATAAAAACGCTCATACGCCAACAGGTAGGCAGTGCGCGGCGGCTAGCGCTAGACGCTAATGCAGCATTCCACATCGTCACTTCTTGTCAAATAGATGGACTCCAAACACACTTCGCAATGGATTCAAATTTTTTTATCACAAAAGAAATGCTAAAAAAAAGTTGAGAGTCTGATCAAGCTAACAGGACTGGACCAAAAAAAACCCCCCAAAAAACAGGACAAGGATCTCCACTAAAACAAATGAACATTGCAGATGGTGTGGTAACATTTGTTATTTTTCCAAATCCCAGTAGAATTCCACATCCAAGGTCTTAGTACGCGCCTCAAGCGGGGTCGTTAAGAAAAGTGTTGGGAAACGTCTCATGACCTCCATCTTGGTATTTAACATTTAAATGCAAAGCACGACTCACAATAATCATTTCAAGGAATGAACGGCTGCGGAGTTTTGCTTTGCCAACGCGAGGGCGGGCGGGCGGCGATCGGCGACGTACAATTGCCGGGGAATGGCTTGTTAGAATAAAGGTCATACATTTGTGAGGGTTGACTTTGAAATAGGATTATAGCCGTTTCATTGGCTTCTTAACCACATCCGTGCAGCGGCGGCGATGTATTACGTTACACGATGACTTTAACGGCTGCAAAGCTGCAGCTTTTTTTTTTTTTACAGGCTCCTCGTCTTTCTGACGCCAAACAACAACAAAAAAACATTTTTGGGTGATACATTGAGATGAGATGTCAGATGGAGATCGAGCCGCTTTAAACAGCCGCACACACTCCCTCCCGTACTGCGGATTAGACGCAATTCTGATGGAGAGGCCGAGGATATTTCAAAATAATTACGTTCTATAAAACTCATTTTTAATCGAATGAATGTCATTAAACTGTCGCCGTTTCCACCAGAATCAGCAGTAAAATCAATGAACCGATCGTTATGAATTCTGTCGATTCGGTGGAATTGACAGTTGATTGATCGCGTGGACTGAGATGTGCACGGGGTTGCATCGCTAGCCTGCCACCAGCCAGGTGTCTGTTAATTCAATCTCAAATGTTTGAATTTTGGCATTGGCCAAGAGGCAGCATATGAAGGAAAACCAGGCACTAGCTTCCGGCTCATTTTTTTTTTTTTTCGGTCTCGGTGCTGCTGGCTAGCAAAAACTAGACCCAGACACATATTATTCTAACGAGTTGCCATTTTACACTCCACTCTACACAGTCATTTGCAAACAATCCCTTATTAAGCTCATCCCGATGAACATGGAACGGCCTCCAATGCACGACAAGCAATATGACATCATTCATTTCTCCAGCGAGGATGTTTTCGCTTCTCGACCCCCCTCTACCCCTCACCCCCCCCCTCCCTTCTGCGGTTTAATATGGCTGGTATAATGATGGAGGATCTACATTGTGTTCCTCCAGGCATGACTGCGAGTAATGGAGCCTCCAGTCACTGGTGTTTATCTTTGCGGACAGTTGATGGCTCTCCGATGTGTCATTAGGCTAACTAAGCATAGCGAGGCCGCGGGCCGTGCGGTGGTGGTGAGAGTGGGAGGGGGAAAAAAAAAAAAAAAAGATAGAGCAGATGTAGAGTACCTGCACACACTGGGCAGTGAATACAAGCTATTGCGATGTCCACTCACTGGGCCACTACATTAGGGACACCTGCACGTTCTAATGACGAGTCTCAAAAGAGGGACGGATTGTTAAATCTACCGTCTGTTGCTGTTTTTGGATTCATGCACTAAATTGCCGCAATGATTTCCCAAACGCTTGCATTGGACATTGTCGATGGCCGCATTGCATGGCTTCGGATTGAAGAGTAGCACAGCTTTTGAGTTGACGACAAAGAGCAGGGTGTGAATCTCGGCTTGTCGTGTCGATTACGAGGGGGAGAAATGCCAACATTGGACCGGTTTGCGAACCGCACACGCGAAACGAGTATGTACTGCATACGAATGGCATGAACCGGTGTGTGTGTGTGTGTGTGTGTGTGTGTGTGTGCGTGTGTGTGTCCTTGTGAGTCCATATACTGTATGTGGAAATTGATGTGGTTTTAACAACATGTTTTTTTTCCAAATGTATGCCCGTGCGCGCGTTTGTGCGTGCAAAAATGAGCCAGTCATTTATCAGCGGCTGAGCGTCCGAGGTTAAGGACCATCCATCTCTCCGCCTTCCACCGCCAAGGCTGACACTCAAGGTGTTCGTATGACTTAATGTTCTCCTCTGCAAAACAGCGTGCACAGGGCTCTCCGTTTATGTGTGTGGGAGGTGATGCAAATATTTCTCTTTTGTTTACTTGGCCGACTTTCAAAGACCCATTTCATTTGAATTTGGCAAGAAAACGACGCGAAAACTGCAAAGAGGAAGGAGGCTCCGGCAAGGTTAGGAAGTTGCTTAACTGCTGATGGGGGAGGCGTCGACTAGAGGGGATGCCTTCATTTGAATGAATGCGTTTGTTATGTGTTATGTGTAAATGTGTAATTGCAATTTCACTGACATCTGATACTTCGTTTAAATCAAATATTTTATGGTAGCGCCTTCAGATACAAGTTTGGTCCTCAAAACCGCTCAGATGATATTTGAGCATTGAAATGAATAAAAATGCCATTTTGTATAGTCATGACTATAAAGAATAAAACCATTTTGGCCCTCTTTTTTTTTGTCTTTGTTTCAATGAGCAATGTGCTGCTCCTTCTGGCGTGCACACCTTGGCCACAAGGGGGCAGTATAATATTGATAGAGACTCCAAGAAGAGCTTTGCTACGGCTTCAGTAATCTCCAGTAATGGGCATTTTTTGTCAATGAGAAATATTAAAAAAAATAAATAAATAAATAAAAAAATTTCAATGTGCAAAAACGTAGTTGCTGCCGAATGATTATTTTTAATTTTTTTCAAAGCCCGTCAGAAAACTTCTCGCGAGTGTTTTCTTCTCGACAAAGTGCGTGCGAGCGCAAACGAGCCCCGCGCTTTCTGACGTCTTTCGGCAATGACCTGAGATTAATGCATGCGCTATTCCGCTTGGCCCGCGTGTCTGTGTGTGAGTGGTTGAGTGGGTGCTTACAGTTACAGGCCTTTCTCTTCCTCTCCCACTAAAGGTCAGCCGTCAGACGTATCGAGCAGCGCTAAAGGTGAAAGAAATGAAAAATATGGTAAATGATGAACTGCGGGGCGACGTCTTTTCCGTTGCACTCGACGACACCCGGCATAGCGGGAGCGGAATTGGCAAGCTGCACATGCTCAGTTCGGATTTGGGCGCTCAGTTGGGTCGACTCAACGAATGGAGGATTTCTTTGAATTTTTTGGGCTCCGAGATGGGCAAATATTAACTTGCATTTCAAAAGTCTTTGCTTATTAATTCAGGTTCGCAGAGAAAGATTGGACTTTTGAGAAGTTACATAAAAAGGCATGACATCATTCTCTCGCTTTATTGCAGAAGAGAAAAGTGCGGCTTCGCGACGGCGTGAAATATAATTAATTATTTTAATCTTGCGAATTCAACGCTACTTTACACAAATTACAGCAATTGTTCTTACGGGTGTTTACCGCACATTTACTGATTTTAAAGCCCTCGCATGTGGGAAAGGAGAGCCACAGATGATAATTCACTTTTCAGCTGCAATCAAGCCCCGCCCCTTAAAGGCACACAATGACTAAATCAACACTAAGTTAAATAAAAAATAAAATAAATAAATTTAAAAAAATTAAAAAATAAAATCCAAAAACTATTCCACTAACAGGATTTTAATATATTTGAGAATCTACGTTTGAAGAAATTTGTGGTGTAAAACCCATCGTGAGGTTTGTATTGTGTAGATTATATATTTTTTTCCATTTCAAACCAATTATTAACAAATATTTTTTTCCCCCGACAAGAAGTCAAAACGGTACATGGCAAGCCCCCCCTCACCCCACTTCAGTTATGAGTCAATATATTTCTCTCCAGTTCTGGGGATCAAAGCAGCAATCCGGCTTCTCTAACCTTTAGATCCTGCTTGGCCTTTTCCGAGAGGGCTGACAGGAGCGGGGTTGTCTTGAATATGTGGAGGGGAGCCGCGGGATTTACGAGGGGCTTTAACGGTATTATTTCATTTTAAAAATTTTTATTTTTTTTTTTATGACAAAAGGGTTTCAAGGATGACGGTTCTATTCTTCCATCCAGTTAATGGCGTCTCGCAGGGGCCGTTCCGCAACAGGATTTGCTCGAAAGTTTCTTGGGCCTTAGTTTTGCGTCGATATTTGATCGGAAGAACAATACGGCACAAATCAAGTTTTTAGTTCAAATTCCCAATAGTGTCTTATATTAAAACACGTAAAAGAGTTACATGAAGACATTTTCTCAGTTTTTTTCTATTTATTTTTTTTTAGCAATTACACTTACTACCATTGACGGCTAATGACGTCAAAGATAATTTTTTTTATTCGGCTGGTCGTGAATGAGTTTCTCAAAATTATTTGGTGTCATTTTTGCAGTTGTACATCCCTCAAGTGTACACGACAACATTTGACCGTCTTATCGTTTCGCAATGACAGAAAGATTTGTCGCCTTCTTTTGTAGGTGAGCCACGACATTTTGTCATTTGTATGATTTTTTTTTTTTTGGGGGGGGGGGGATAATGCACTGTTTTACAGTTTTCAACTCTGATCTGAAAGATGCACCAAAGGAAGTGAGAAAAAAAAACGATTCTGACCTCTGCCAAGGCACATCAACTACAAGCATGCCAAGATCGCGAGATAGAAAAGATAAGAAAGATAGATGATGCTGTCTCCTCTTCTGCGTTCTGCTCCAGTTTAGCACATTTGACGTGAACGTAATTAAAAATTGACCGCGTATAAATATTCATCCATTGACATTGCAAACATGAAGCCTCTCATCAATTCACTTTGGAGGTTGCGGCAAGGAACGTGCGCTTGATTCCAACCAAGACAAAATACAGCTTCATCTTCCCCGCGGCAGCGCAGGTATGCCCTCGTGGGCTTCCTGAATGAAATATGCCGCGACCGTGCCAAGCAAGCGGGCTCCGAGACCCTTTGCCAACTCCCCAGCTTCCGGATTTCTCAGAGCATTCAGCAACACAAACACGCGCTTATCCAACGTTCTCACACATTTCAGCATGAAAAGAGTTGCAAGCTGGCAGGCGGCCCGATAAACAATTTGCTTTTGTTTCTTTCCGTACTCGCCCGACATGTGGCTAATCGCGCTTGGTCGTCACATGCTGACATTGTTGTGGCCGTGGATTTCAATTGGAAGGAAGGTTCAAGAGCTTCCATGGACAAGGTTTGCATGCCCTTTTTTTTTTTTTTTCGTCATTTAGTGTTCACTGTCATGTAATCCCATTGTGGACTGTTTTGGCAATGGGATTCAAAGGAGAATATCGGCACCACAAGGCTGCTCGACATCTTCACTTGTTTACTTTCGTCATTCCGCATCAACTTCCATCAACCAGACCGGTCCGCCCTTTTTTTTTTTTTTTTTTCATTTTTGTGACACGATATCTCATCAGAGAATTGCCCCGATGAGCCGCATCTTCACGCGAACAAGGAAAAAAATCACACTTGATTAAACCACGACAGTTTTTGGCCTAGAACGGCAAACAATTTCATTGAGTCCATTCAAAGTCATTGAACAGACGAGCGACTCCCGATTCAAAGCATGAAGATGGATTGAATAGATGTCCTTCTAAAACGACAGACAGAGGGTGGCGCCGACTTGCGTAGGCAGACGTGCGAGGAAACAAAAACAAAGCACGGGAACATATGTCATCTTTGACATTTCGAGCTTCCGCGGCTTGGGGCGACTAATTAAAGTTTTGTATTTCAGCATCATTCTGGAAGTCAACATTTTGCGACACCCATAAATTAAAATGTCTTGATCAAATGAGTGACAGTGAACCTCGCCCCCCCCCCCACCCCCGCCCCTCCCAACTACAAATCTTTGTCAACACGTTTTATCTCTGCTTTGCTTCCAGCTCAATCCATTTTAATAGATTATTCAACTCATTCGCTACCATTGACGGATATATACGTCAAAAAGTCCATTCATGTGCCGGCAGTGAACGCGTTAAGTAAAGAGACGCTCATTGTTATTCTTATCAATATCAACGTTGCTTTTCCGCAAATTGAATGTCACTTTTATTGCCGCGTAGATAAAAGCGACACATAATACACTGACATGGTGTCGGTCTTGCAGATGCTTATCCGAAACGTAAACAAACACACAAGAGTGGGCGCTTTATCTTTATTTACCGAGACGGAGCTAATTATATTTTCCGATGAGCCCTTGACGAATGGCCGGGGCCGCAACTGTCACGTGTAAGTAATCGCCCATGTTGGCACCATGCGAGTTTGAAGGGCACTCACGCGGTCGCGGCGCCACACTTTTCATTTGCATGCAGCTTGTTGGACATGACGTGATGGATTCACTGGGTTGCCTTTGACGCACCATCCGAGTAGCCGGCTTTGCTGCCGCGCCGGTGAGGTTAATCTGTCTACAAGAACCTTTGAGAGCCTGTGATGGAGCGTCTCTGTTGCCGGAGAGTGAACCAGTTCTACCAGGCTGGCGGGGGCCAAATAAGATGGCGGAAATGGTTTCGTCATTCACACACGCAAAAGGGGGCGTGACCATGATGAAAACCGGTGCTGATAGGTCCAACACAGGTACACCTTGCCTGAACCGACGACCACATCTGGCATCCTTTGTCAGTAAATATAATAAATCACTCTGAAAGCGTGACTAAGCTTTCTCTTAAGCGAATGAATCCAAACAGACCAGCCCAGAGCTTTCGGAGTCCTCCGTAAACACTCGCCTCCCCTTGACCTCTCTGTGCACACAAAGGCCATGCAGCTGCGTCAGCACAGGAACCTCCGTGACCCAAAGCAGACAGCTCCGCTCGGGCCGACATGCAAACGAGGCGGGTGGCTCCGCCCCAGCTTGGGCTTGAGTGGACGTCGGCTGACAGCGCCATCTGTTTGCAGCGAGGAGAAGGACGGAGGGGGCGGGGACGATTGGGTGGGGTGGGGGGGGCTTGATGGGTCAGCCGTGACTTTTTTTACATGAATTAAAACCTTCATGAACACATGAACTTTAAATATCTTAGTTCATCTTATTCTTGGTTCCCCGTGGACGTGTGGGGAACAGTTTTTGGAAAATGGATTCCCCGCTGTCGGTGCAGTTGCGTGCACCACCAGACTATCAGTAAAAAGCAGCAAACGCTTTCGTGCAACTTCTGGTTCCGTTGGACTTTTTCATTTGAAGCCCACTGCACGGTTAACTAATTCTTCTTCCTTTCGCTTTTCCGTCTTGATGCCAAACCAGACCAAATTGCCTCGCTTGAAGTTTGCTGGCGGTGCCAGGCGAGGAAATTAAATGTTCGTTCACCCGTGGACGCACTTTCCAAAAGTAAGGCGACGCTTTAAAAGAACAACTGGTATTTGTAGAGCGCTCCAAAATCATGCAGCCTATTTAACAGGTTTGTTGTCGGAAGCTCAACACTTGATTGCAAAAAAAAAAGTCGTCAACAGTGAGAAATGAGCAAACAAGAACTTGTCAGCTCATTGGACTCGGGCAGATTATCTCGGTTTTCAGCCGGTTGTGTTCCGGCTGAGGCTGGAAAGCTCCTCTGGCATCTGGCACGGACGCCGGAGTACAAACGCACCTAAAGCCGCGGTGACTGTGCTGGCTTCCCGCAGTGCGCTGGATATTCAAGCTGCCAAGTGCGATTCTTTGCCGAGAGTCTGCTGCCAGTCTTCATCACCTGCCTTGCCACTTCCTCTTTTACGCAGCCGCGTCTTGGCAAAGACGCCGTGGGATGCCACTCATCTGAGCGCAACTCTCTCTCCCACATATTTGATGAAAGCAAATGTTCCATTTAGCCGCTTCGGGTTTGTAGAAGTTCCTGGCTTTGCTCACGCCCACCTGGATTTGTTCTAACCTCCGGCATGGGAAGGTGGAGGCTTCTGAGATAATTCTTAATCACTTGGGCTGTTTTGATTTCATTTGAGCGTACTTGGCTTGAATCAAAGTCGCGCACTCAACAGATTAAACTCAAGGAGTCGAAGCCAAGACTATTTAAATAGCACTGGTTGTACATTTTACGTTGACTGCTTGAGGATCCTTTAGACCAGGGGTGGGCAAACTGCGGCCCGGGGGCCACATGCGGCCCGTTAAACGTTTTAATCCGGCCCTCCGAACTTGAAAAAATTGAAATGAAAAAAATGTTGTTAATGTTTTATTTTTTTAAATTCTGTAATTTTTCAAAGACTTATATATAGTTGGAATGCTTTGGTTCACATTCATTTCAAATTAATTAATCAATTTTCTCTGATGAGGTGAGGTGACCAAAACACTCCTGGTCCGGCCCCTCTGTCAAATTTTAGAACCCATTGTGGCCCGCCAATCTAAAAGTTTGCCCACCCCTGCTTTAGACGGCTGATGCTAATAAATTAAATCAAGTGCATACCAGTTTGATTTAGTTTTCCCGCCTTTGTATGTTCTCTCCGTGCAGCAGCATCTCTGCACCTGACAAGTGATCAGCCCATTAGTCTTGCAGGCCACTGGATTGCGCCAGGCCAGCGCCGGGTGTGCCTGTGCCTGCTCCAGGACAGAGGGCTTGTCTCCTGGAGATTAATGAGCGCCGGGTGCGGCTGTGTGAGTAGACTACTTCTCGCCTGTGAAATGCACCTCATCAGCCGGACTGCACCTCTGATTTATTCCTACCTGCATGCTTGCCCTCCGTGTCACCAGAGGTTTGTCTGTCTTGTTTAGTGTGGTGTGTGTGTGTTTCGTTTCATTTCATTTGTCCACGTCCTCTTCTTCTTCTCGAAACATTTATGGGTTCAATACCAAGCAAATTGGGCCTCCAAGATGGCCGCCACATCGACGGGAATTCCGCAACCTCAGACCTCACCTCCCCCTCAACTTGTCCTCTGGAACTGCTTAGCACCCATTTGTATCAAGTAGCGCCTCCAAAGACGGATGGCGTAGCTTGTCAGCCTTTTGTTGGCTGTTTGTCTTGGTTATAAAAGAACAAGAGGAGGCGCTAATGACCTTAAGGATGGAAACAACATTTGCACTCGCCCACTCTTTGGCATACGACGCCGCATAAGAGCGACGTCGTGGCACGCTACGACAACACGCGATGTGTGTCTGTGTTGTGCGCTATAAGCATCTGACCTCCACTCGCGGCTGGCCTCTGCTGCCGCGGATAAATCACGGAGCTGCGCGGCGGGGCTAACCCTGCCGAGGAGATTCATGGGGCTGCCTTCGTGACCTTCCGTTCAGGTACACAGCTGTGCCCACTTCGCCTGACATGTCCATTCATCCCTCCGGCGGGCTAGCACGCAACGCCGAAGCGCTACGCTACGACAAGCTAGCTGTCGACGCACATGCTAACAGCCGATAAATTCATTTTGTTGCATTTTATCAAGTACAGCTCCAACGATAAAATGGAAAGAAGGGAATAATATTTCACACTTGGGCAACCATATAAGGACAGGAGGATCAAATATTCCACAAAGCTATAGAAATCCGAGGACACGTGATGATGATGTATCTCTGTGGAAGAGGACCTGCTGGATTTTCATACTGCGTGTGTGTGTGTGTGTGTGTGAGACTAATGTGGCCGGACACCGTGCGGCTCCCAAAGTGACTCTTGCTGTAACAGATCAATCAGGCCTGGCTGAGTAGACAAGCTCCCCACGCCTGCATTGTGATACCATTAGCTCCCATTTAGCGAGGAAAAGTCACATTGATTCCTGCCGTTGTGTCACTGCACATTTGCTTCCATTTAGCGCCGCTTTTTTCTTATTTTCGCCAGAAGTCAACGCTAAACGCAACGTCGGAAGCTCGCTGCCGGGTTTTAGGGAGCCCGCACCTGCACTGCATCCATTCATCAGCCTTAGCGGCTCGGCCTGAACCGTATTTTGGTTTTAATTATGCACGGCTACAAATTCAATTTTAATTTTTGGGGCGGTTAAAAGTTGATTAGAAAAAGAGTCAGTCATTTTTTATTGTTATGTGTTTTTAATAAAGACGAATACTATTGACCGGGCGCAAAATATAATCAAGAAGTAGTTTTTCTAACGTGGATGGAATGAAAATGTGCGTTATGGTCCTCATCTCGTGGTACACAAGTCGATGCGGCATACATAAAATTGATTCAAAAATATCTTGAGAAGGCCTCTGCGAGTTCTTCTGTTATTTCTCAGCTGGGTTTCTCTTTCTTGGCTGTGTTGCTCTTGTATTAAAAAATAAAAACGATTAGTACTTCCGCTCTGCAGGCGACTTTCCATATTCATTCTCCACAATTGTTTCCGCGAACATTGGCTTCCGCCAACCCCCCGCCATCTCCACAATAATCACTCAATTTCTACCTATGGTGCAAAGAAAAGATAAAAAATCTCTCTCTTGCTTTTTTGGCATCTTAAACGGGCAGCGTGAACAGAAATAGAGCGGAAAAACTCAACACAGTGTGGAACTTTTGAGCGTATGTTGCTATTGATTTGAAATTTTAAAGCTCCTGGGATGCTTTTATCCCAAAGTGTACAGCGTCTTTTGCAAAGTCGAGCTCGGATTACAGAACGATGAAGAAGAATGTGGAAGTGTAGTTGCCGTGGAATGGCGATGGAGGGCATGCCGTCAAGGTTATAAAGGAAGAAGTGGAAGAGCCAAAGAAAAGAGACAAAAAATTTTTTTTAAATGCACTTGAAACTGTTAACGATGCTCTCTTTTGCTAATTGCATCAGCGCTCAGAGAGACGAGTCGAATACATTGAATAATCCGGGCGGGCATCTTCAATTTAAGGGCTTCAATTATTTATTTATTTTTTTTAATTTGGCAGTTTAAAAAAAAAATTCAAATGAGTCTAGAACACTATCACGATACTTTCCTTTTGTCTGCCATGGACAAGTTTCAGTTCAAAATATCCGCCAATAAGTTGCCAAAGTTTTATATTTGTCGGGGCTATGGCCTAACCTGCAAAACACAAACGTGGATATGAACAGAAAAGTTTTTGCAGCGTCCCAGATGACAAGGGAAGGGGCAAAAAAATAAAAAATAAAAATAAACAAATAAATAAATAAATAAAAATAATAAATAAATATATAAATAAAAAATAATAAAAATAAATAAATAAACGGTCTTCATTTGGACTTTCAAAGCGTGTGTCGATTATTTATTTTTTTTTGCTCCCCCCAATTCCCTCTCATTAATTCCCCACATCTGATAAGTGAGCGACACAGCGAAACAAAGGAAGGGAGCAGACGAGAAAGCGAGCGAGAGTCACTCCAGCAGGTAAACAAGTTGGAAGGCATTAATATTTTAATATTTCATTAGCCGCCGTCTCTAAAGACGCTTCCAAGACAAATCAGTCCTATCAATAACCCCCCCCCCCAAAAAAAAAGAGTCCTCGGAGGTGCAGAATTACACGTGAATATTTAAAATACATCGCTTACGCCAACCTGCAAAAGGAGACGGCGCCTATTCAAATATGCATGCGGAACAAATGGAGTCGACACATCTTGATGGTAAACAGTCGGGGGGGGGGGGGTACTTAATTAGCAAAACAAGTTTCGCTAATGAAAAAAAAGAGCATACATTATTAAGAAGGGCAACATATGTTTCGGTCGTATTTTCTGTGATTGTTTGTTGAACGAAAATTAAAATATCATCAACGAGGAGTTGACGTGCTGCACTCAAATGAATCGACAAAACCGTGCAAGAAATGTAAAATGCTCAAAAACGACAACTTCTCTTGAATTCAACGTTCCCGTTTCAAACGCGTTTGGGCATTAATCTGTCATTTCCTCAAACAAGGTCTCGGAACATCACTCGGTAATCCGGAATTTATTGCACAAGCGCTCGGTGTTGCTTTGCTGAATTCAAATGGAGCGCAAGAACATTCTCCACGGCTGCGCGTCTGCGTACGCAAGTTCTACACGCACACACTTGCAAGACTATCGGATCCCGACTTGTCCTTTGTAAAACACGCCGGAGACTAAATGGAATCAATGGCGAGAGAGGAGGAGAGCGCTACTTTGCATACGCAGCACGGCCGACGTGTTGCAAAAGGGAGCCTCGACTTTGTTCTTTGTATTGTTTGCAAGTGGTGGTCTTTACTTCAATGACCACGTGTCTTTGATGCTGTTAAATGATAAATGATTGATTACGCGCATTAGTAGGAACATCGAGCTCTCCCGCGCACCCACCGATTCTTGCAAGTTCTTAAGCAGAGGTAATTACGCCGCACATTCATTTTCCCGAAGTGGCCATCGGAGAGTCGCGCGACACACACGCACACACACACGCGCACGGTGATCGCATTTTTTAGTCTTCTCCCCCCTGCGCTCATCACTTTCATTTTGTTCTCAACGCCTGCTTCCATTCACCGCAACGGGATTTGAAGTTTGGTTAAAAAAAAAAAAAACGGGGTTAGGGGAGGTCAATAAACACATTTGTGGCTTCTGAGAAGAAGCACCGGATACAAATGAGCATTTTGCTCTTGTGAAGGTTTTATTTTTCCAAATCAGATGCCTATTGTCTTCTATAGGCAAAATCCCGTCAAAACAGTATTAAAAAAAGAGTGGCAATAAAATAAAAGGTTTTCTGATGAAGGCTTTTTCTGTGTCAGGATAAGAACAACAACAAGGCGACACCTTCAGGGAATATTAATGCGTGTCAGAACAAAAACAATGCGAGGAAAAACAACTAAAATGATTTTTGGGACTATTTCTGCAAAAATATGAATAACAACTACGACCACTAATTTTGCCGGAACAATAACGACACCATAAGAACTAGTTCTTCAGGAACTGCCCTCCCCCCTTCCAAAAATGATCATCAAGAGAGACAGTGACTCCGACCAATACTGGGTTGGCTCACAACACGTCCCAAAAAAACAAATTTAAAACAACAACAACTGAATAATTGATGACGGACTTTCCAACCGTTTCGTTGAGTCCACCCAAGCTAGAAATCGGCAATTAATAAACAAATCAATTATTCATCCGCTTTGTCACCAGATCTGAGCACCATCGCCGAGTGTTGGTACGAGCGGAGACGCAAGAGGGTCGTTCTCTGTACCTATCTCCACTTTTTTTGGGGGGGGGGGCGGGGGCAATGTGCCGCTATTGACTTAATGAGGACATGACTTTGAGCACGCACTTGAGCTTGAAACACTCTTTGGAGCATCAGAGGCCCACGCTGCTCGGCTGAAAAATGGCGGATTAGCTCCTGCCGGTTGGGAGTACGCCAGCTTTTGAGGTCTTACGGGGCGAAAACAAAATGGGGGGGGGGAGTCAAGTGAAGTGGAAAGAAAAGGATGAATGGATGTTTATGCTACCCTAAAAAAAAAAAAATGATTAAAAATGTGGCCCGTGGACTTGAGGTTGGGGGGGTTCTAGTGTCACACAAGCCTGAACGGATTTCGTGTTTATGTACCGTCACAAGAGGCGCACGACGTGGCTGCTCAAATCATTCCATCACCCTTGGACAAAAAAAAAAAAAAAAGTGTCACATCAGGTCGTGCACAAGCAACAGCGATAAGTGACAATAGGTACAGGAGATGGAATCTGCGTCAGTGCCGTCTCGCAAGGACGGGCACTGAAGATGGGAGTTTTTTTTTTTTTTTTTTCTGCGGGGAGCAGCAGGTTGAGGCCAGAGAAAAGAAAGAGACTGCGCTCATTGTGTACTTTTGTGAATCGTCACACCGTGATTTTATCCGACTTCTTTTAAAGCTGCGCCGCATCAAACGCTTCCTCGGGTCCCTCAGTATACGGCCCACGAGCCGTAGGTTGCCCTCCCTCAGGTGTACAACATCCATCGCGAGCGCACACTCGGCACCGGGCCCAGTGGGTCAAGCATGACAAGCAGTGGATCAGCCTCCAGCGAGTCACGCTGGGAATGGGAGATGAATTTAAACCCCCACCCCCCCCCCCCCGCCCCATTTTGCTGTCATTGTGATTTGTCTGCCTGGTCGTCAGCCTCAGGTGAGACAGCTGATTGATTTTTTTTTTTTTTTTTTTTAATCATAACAAATAATAATAATAATCCCCTCCAGGAGTTATGCTCTTCCCAGACGGAATAATTACACAATCGCCATGGTAACGGTGCACTTCCTCTCTCTCTCTCCCTTGCTCGAGAGGTTCACCACTCCCCGTAATGAAAAAACATAACTCGAACGTCTAGAGTCCTCGGAACGTGCATATACGCACCCGTAGCTCCGCCCATCACCTCAAGATGACACACACACACACACACACCCCCACACACACACACCACTTAATGAATTGTGTTCAAGCACTGGCCTGCTTTTCCCAGAGGGTCAGTGTGTGCCTGCATGAAGACATTAATCATTCGGAGGGAGTGTGTGGAAGCAAATGATGGCATCTCGGACGTGTGTGTGTGTGTGTGTGTGTGTGTTTGCGCGCTCGCTCGTCTTCTTTAGTTTTCTATTCAACCACATGTTTCAATATGTCTGCCCTCAGGCCTCGCTCACTACAGCAAGCGAGTAATTCTTTACCACAACGCATTTACGCTCCTCGTCACTCCCCTCATGCGTGTTGCTGCGTGCGGCCTATTTACGAATTCTCCTTTTTTTGTTGTCCAAAAGAGAGAGGAAAAAAAAAAATGGCGCTATTAAATGTATGTCATGTAAATATTGAGATACAGCGCTTTGAATTAATCAATCAGGGAAGTTGCTCGAATCATTCACGCCGACGCATTTATTTCCCCATAACAGACTTTCTCGCACATGTTGACATTCGGCAGTCAACTTTTTTGGGGGGATAAAGTTGGAGCTTCAAACGCAGCCTGCCCTACTTAGCATTCAAGGTCCTTTCATGAGAAAGTACTTTGACTTCTATTGCGGCTTCCCAAAAAAAGAGAGCCATCAAAACCCACTGGAAGCTTTTTGTTTGCTTTATCTGCTCGCGCGGGTGGCGCCACGGTGGGAACGGACGCCTGGTAACTCCATTCCGTTTCAAGTCAATTAAAGAATGTCTATTCATCGTTTTTATTTTCTCCAATGAAATAGTTAAGACCGAGATGAGATTAATTAAAACGGACGAGACTTGTAAGAGAAATGCTCCTTTATAAATCCCCTTTTAGTTTGGTGCGTGATTAAGTCCCTTTTTTTTTTTTTCTTTCTTCTGACACTTAGAGACACTTTTACAAGCCTCGTCCAAAACTTTTACGGCTATTGATGCGTCTCCTTTGTGTCAATTATTGATGGTCTTTCAAAAGAATCACGAAATTGCACGAAGCAGAGGGTTGTAAATGCACCTCCGAAATTCAATTAGAGGTCATTTAGGACATCCCATCCTTAAACTTTTTCATCTCTGTGGCGGCACAGTCGCTCATTATACTAAAAAGCCTTAAAAAAAAATAAAAAAATCACACTTAGCCATTACATTGACCTAGAAAGTGAAGTCGAAGACAATCACAGAGGCCTTTAAAATTTTCATGTCACAATGCCAGTGAAATATCTTTAAAGCCACGCATGGCGAGCGGGAAGGCAGTCAGTTAAATGTGATTACATGCATGCGACTAACAGCCATGCTTTTAATACGCTCATTATGATAGCAATAAAACTCGGGGTCATTCATGTAAACTGGACCGTATGCTACTTATGGATAATTCATAAGTAGCTCTCACTGGTATTATGGAGAAAAAAAAACAAAAAAAACAAGAAACATTGGGTTTAATAGCCTATTGCAATGGAATCATACATTATTCACGCTTGTCGCCCCCTACTGGCCACGATAACAATAAACAAAAATAATATTCGTTCATGTAGTAGATGGAGCAGAGCAGTCAATAATGTAGTAGTACAGGTTGATTGGCGGGCCACGATGGGTTCTAAAATTTGAGAGAGGGGTCGGACCAGGAGCAGATGGTGTTTTGGTCACCTCCCCTCATCGGAGAAAAAAAATATCAAATTAAAATGAAAGTGAACAAAAGCATGACAACAATATATATGTCTTTGAAAAACCACCGTATTTTGAAAATAAATTTCATTTCATTTTTTTCACGTCCGGCGGGCCGGAATGAAACGTTTGACGGGCCGCATGTGGCCCCCGGTCCCTAGTTTGCCTACACCTGTAGTCGCAGAATTCTAATTTTAATATACATTTTTATTGTTTCTTTATAAGAGGAAATTCTCAATAATTGGTTCCAGGAATCTACATATTGACGAGACATCATTTTCCCGTCTCGGGGATATTTCCCAGTCCGCTACGTGTACCTCGATACGACAGTTAGCCCAAAGAAATAACCAAATGAAATATGGCTGAATCTGCAGTGGAGTTTCTCACATGCCTGATTTCAGACTTCGGTTCAGTGTGAGTGTTAAAGGGGAACATCTTTTGCCGAGGTTGCCTGTGATTGGCTAGCAACGAATCCACCTTTGGCCCAAATGGAAGATAAAATGTAAATAGTTTATAAAACGTATGGTGAGAAAATCACATGTGAAGATTCTTATTACGCTTCATCATGATCATGGTTTGCAGCATCCAAAAACAAAACCGCGAGCGGGGCCTCGTTCGCTCATTACGTATTCCGAACGCTAATTGCAGCCGTAACGAGACTCGGGATAAGTGACTGCGGCGGCTTTGGACGTGCGTCGGCTTGACGGCGGAGTTAATTAACAGCCTTCCGGCGTGATTAAGATGGGATCAAACCTGCGCACGTTGGGATGCACCAATGCAGACTGGAGAACGTGAGGTGTTTGGATGAACGTCACATGGAATTAGCCTCTTGCGCGGGTCGCCGTCGCGGCGTGACTTATTGATACTGGCGCGAGAAACCGTGAGGGAAAGCAGTTCAAGTAAATGACATGAGAGGGCTGGCCCGACATCGACTCCCGACATGGCGGCAAACTCTTTTAATACGCACGGCGTTATTCCCTCGCTGAGCCGATACAATGGCACGATCCATCTTTCCTTTCGCTCTAATGTCATCAAGCGTGTGCAAGATTTGTCGAGGTCCTCCTTAATATGTCCCCGTCCTCACCTTGCCTGGCGGTGCGCTCAAGCGGACACGCCAGGTGAATGTGGCGCACCCCCCCGCTCGCACAGACTCCCTCGCCAGCTGTCCCGGTGTAACGCATTTAGAGGAATACATTTGCTCAGAGAGCTTGTCCGAATAAAAGGAGCCACTTGCTATCATATCGATATGCCGCCTTCTTTGGCCTGGAGGGTTGCGAGATTGGAACCGGCAAACATGTTTGGCCCCCATGGGGGCGAGGAAATGGAAAGGGTGGAAATACATCAATATGTCATGTTTTCCACACGGGGGCAAACGGCACGACTCGGTATGTAAAACACTGGCTCGAGCCTGAAGAAAGCAATTCCGAGAAAAAAAAAAAAAAAGGTACAATGGCTAAAAAGAGGCCTGAAGACAGTCGTTTCCAGGAAAAAGCTGCAACGGCCCGAAAGCCGGAACAAGGTCATCCGAGGAAAAGCTATGATAGCCAGTTAGAAGCTTTAAGAAAGGCACTTTTGGGAATCGGTGAAATAACCCTCCGGAAGCTTGAAGAACCAGAAGATAGCCAATCAGAAGTGCAAAAAAAAAGAAAAAAAAGAAAGTATTTCGCATAAAAAGGCATGACAACCAATTAAGGCGCGGGAGCCAATCAGAAATAAGAAGAAAATCCCCAAAATCGCTGTTTCGGAAACAAATTATTTAGCACACATACATTAACTCATTCATTACCATTGACGGATAAAGACGTCAAAGATCCATTTATTTATTTTTTTTACTCGGCTGGTAGTGAATGAGTTAAAAATAAATAAATAAAGAAATAAAATATGGATGCTTTTGTTGCTTTGATTACATTACTCTGAAGTATTTTGTAAAGTGTGCTTTTACTTTTTGTCCGTTTATCCAACACATGCCGATACCTGCAACTGCCATGATCATGACTCATTTTTTTGCACACTGTTCATTTTCCTGACGATGGCAAATTGCACTGACACAATCTATCTTTGAAGTGTCACGTATTTTTTTTTTTTTTTTGTGATTCACCATTTTGAGAACGGATGAGAGGGACCCGTGCTTATTTAGATAACATTTAATTTTAAGCCACGTGTAGCTTTGAGACAAACGCGCGTTTGAATTGCTTCCAGGTTTTTGGTGACAGAGTGGGATATCAAAATCAGTCCATGGTCATTCATTATTTGGAGTCGCTAGTTATGGTGTCATTAAAAGTTTTTGGGGGGGGCAACTATTGATCGGAAAAATCCATCCAACTATTTTCAATACTGCTTGTCCTGATAAGCGTGAGTGTCAGGAAATCGGTTAATCATAAGACAACCTTCACAACTAAAGCCAATTTGGAGTCTTAAATTAACCTGCAAAGCACATTTTCATGAGTGTTATTTCAATGTCCTAGCGACTATTTCGCTGTCCAAAAGGCATCTTCTGAACGTTTTTGGATTTTAGCTGAAGAGACCAACAAAAAGTGAGAAAAGTTCGACGATCTATGCATGTGCTGCAGCGGCACAGTCTTTGGACCGGAACGTATTGGGATACCTCCCCTCGTGTGAGTGGTTTGGCCCGGGATGCAAAATGTAAATCCGAGCGGGTTGCTGCGCGTACGTGTGGAAATAAGAGCACGGTCCCGTTTGAAAAGAGTGGCTTTAAGTGGCATGTCTGCTCATGCTTCCTTCCATTAGTACCCCCTGAGAGGCTTGGTGACAGCACTGTGCTCAAAAGAGGTTCGGGCAAGAAGAAGGAGGGTGGCGGAAGGGGCGGGGGAAGGGGTGGGGGGGATTTAAGTAGGGAATAGAGCGAGTTGCCCGACCTTAAAGCAAAGTGAAAAACTACTGATGAAAGAGAGTGAAGGACGAAAAGAGTGACTGAAGACTGAAGTTTGGATGTTTGGGTTTGTGTCGATAAGGACACTGAGAAAGAAAAAAAAAAAAAAAAAACAGGTGGGAATGAGCGGGAGATAAAAAGAAAAAAGGGATGAAGTGGGGGGGGGGCGATGTGAGATTGGAGGAGAGAGAATGAGTGAGCTGGAAGTTTCATGAGGGTGTCACGATGGAAGCAACGATTTTTCTACCGCCATCTGTGGAGGACAAATTCCTCGGGGGGGCTGCTGGTGTGATGCAGAACTTTTATGTGTGTGTGGGGGTGTGTGTGTGGCGCAGTGTGTATTTGGGCACAGGCCAATGGATGTGTCTATTTCAACATCAAATCCGCGAGAGAATTAGAGACAAACTGTTAGCTAAACAGTCAGGGGGGAAAATTAAATGCCGACACAGACAAGGTTATTTTTCAGAAGTACTTTTTTTGGTGACACAAATGATTTTTGGAAAAAAAAAGAAAAGAAATCCATTTTCATGTAAAAAAAAAATAAATAATTAAAACATTTGTTTTTCTTTTCTTGTTAATTGGCACGCTGCAACCGTAGATTACTGAACATGACAGTGTCTTTTTTCAGAAAAAAAAAAATCTATCTGCCGCGACCTCTCTGGCACTATTACAGCAAGGTCAGAGAACACAGAGGCAAACGAATCAATAGCATATTGAATGTGCTAGTGGACCGGGTCTGAAGTAGAAGGACGGAGAAGGAAAAGGGGCGGGATGATGAGAAGAAAGGACGAAAATGCAAAAGGGGGAAAAGGACAGGAATGGAAAATGGACGGGAAAGAAAGTCCCGCCGTTTGCGTCAGGGGGCTTCGAGCTCCTGGCTTGCATGTTTGCCTCAGAGATGAGAAGTTCTTGGTTTGGATCTCAGTAGGGGAAAAAAAAAAAAATCAATGTACTCATTTTCAGTCGCCAGTTATCGGACAATGTCCGATAAATCGCCTAAAATGCCAAAAAGCTCAATAACAAAGTGATTTAAACTGCAAAGGAAGCCACGAAACGAGCGTTGCCATGGCAACAGATGAGCGAACCACAGAATAACTGCGTCGCCTTATCATAAGATGCGCTATATCAATGCCATTGTGTCACCCATGCCAAATAAATGAAGAGGGAACGACATCCACGGATTCGCCACAGCATGCAAGCGCCACCGCCGCCATTGTTTTCCGACGGGACCTCTCAAGTTGAGTCCCTTGCAGAACATGCACGCACACGGCCCGCCACTTCCACTCCACGCCGTTCCCGCCAGAGCTGACTGTGTGATTCATGGCCATTTCTTTCTCTTTCCCCTCCCTCGCCGTGCATTCGGGAGGACGGCTGACTGCCTGTTGCCCGCAACCACCTGTTCTCCGTCGAGGAAGCCGCCAAAAAGATAGGAAACATCTTAAGGAGAGAGTATCGAGAATGATAAATGGAAGAATTGAAGCAAAGCTTGGAGAATGATGGAGGAGGAAAACAAACCCGCCGCCATCCTTCCCCCCAAAAAGTGTTTTCCAGGCGGCTTGGAAAAAATAAATATTTGCAGGCCGACCCCCAAGCAGCATGACATGTTTACTCTCATTAACTACGCCAATATTGTCACACGGATTTGAGGGATTTGACCAAGAAAAAAAAAAAAATTCTTCTATGCCTCCATTTTCTATCGCGCTCGTCGTCATTAGGATCACGGGGCCCATCCCACCTGACTTGACATTCAAATCGTGACATTCCAGTCGCTTCAGTCTCGGAAAGGACACGTGACGGCTCGAATTATTAATTGAGAATCCACTCCGTTGGGATTCGCCATGACGAGCCATCCGTTTTCGAAAAGGTGGGGAGGGTGAGCTGGACTTTATTTTTTTTTTTTAAATCACGTCAGCGTTTGGTCACCAAACACTCGCCACTCTCCTTGTTTCGATTCTGTTTTATTTTTTTTATTTTATTTTTACATGTCACGTGAAGAAGTCGAAGAAAACACGGCTATATACTTGATCCTCCGTGACAAACGACTCGCACGACGACAGCTCACCGACTCCCCGCACGCGAACTTGATAACGACGATGACCTTTCACCCCCGGAATGGATTGCTTCTACAACTTTCTCCTACACGCTTTGGTATCTTTGCGAAATTTTTGATCTTCTAAGCGCGAGTGCGGCCGACAAGTCACACCGCATCAACTTGAACGGACGGGAGTCGCTGATATGATTCCACCTTGGTCCCATTTGCATGCGGCTCACCTCCAGCCGCGCCTTTGTCACATCCATGACATCCCTCCATCCCCACACACACACACACACACACACACAGCAGCAGCGGCGGACCAATGTTGAATATGTAAATTGACATCTGCTCCAGTACCCAATCTCCAGCCCTCACCATGTGTCTGATATGCTAATGCAGCCAACATGGTTCCTTCCCTCCACATCCTCCCTCCTCTCCCTCTCTTCATCTCCGATGAGCCGGCCAAGCGCGAGCAGACGAGGCAGAGGAGACGAGGGGCAGCGACGGAGAGCGAGCGAGCGAGAGAGAAAGGCAGAAAGTGAGGGGCTTCAGACAAAAGCTGATAATGATGTTGTCATGGATGGATGTTACACACGCAAACAGACACGTGAACGAGCAACGAGCGCGAGGCGAGCGCGCTTATTAGAGGGAACACTGGCGGGGTGGCAAGAGAGAGAGAGAGAGAGAGAGGCAGGGTGGCGTGGAGCGTGTGGGAGGAAGGACAAAGCCTCAACTCCTCTGGTGCCATCAAGCAGCGTGCCTCTCACCTTCACTCTGTAAACTCGTCCTGCGTAATGAGCCCGGACTTCTTGCACTCACTTATTGCGCTGCAGCATGGAGGCAGCCTGGCGCACAAAAACCGCCATCTATCCATCCATTCATTCTCTGTCACGTCGGCCTCATTAGGATGGCGGGTGACTTGGAGTTTATCCCAGTCCCCACAAGTCAAGTCTTCAATAAAACTCATTCAGTGCCATCGACGGGTATCGAAGCAGAAAAGCCACGCCTGACCATCCAAATTCCCGGTGAGCGGCTTTTGATTCATAAAGGATGAAACGGGATGGCACCTTTACCCACATATCCCCCCCCGCTCGCCCGAGCACGCGGCCGTGGCTGCTTTGGCTGACTTCTGAGTGAATACATGCATGCTAAAACACGTGAGCGGCATGCGGCTGCCACGCTGGCATGTTGAAGACTCGCCGTGTGCTCTCATGTGAATGTTGCGCGGAAGGCTGTCAAGGTCCAAAGTTGAGCACAAAGCGTGATGCGAATTTCAAAATAATCAAGAGTTGGATTTCTTCACGTATGCAAGGTGTACCTAATGTCGAGTCCCGGTGAGTTGGAAGCGACATTTGTAGAATAAATACGTTTTGGTGAGAATATTTTCGGATTCCTTTTGAACTCGTGCTGCAGTTTCAAGGTCTGCACAAAACGTCACCAACGACAAGCTTTGAAGCAACCAAACGTCGTGAAACACATTTGCCGGTTAAATGCTGAGAGAACCCCAGAGCATCAGCGCTTTTTGTGGAGGGGAAAACGGAACATTGATTTTAAATGCCCTTATGCCAGTAGCCATATTGGAGCGGTGGTGGCGGGGGGGGGTGAAGGCAAGTGCGCAGTGGCTCTCGGCAGCTTGTGCAGGGGTACCTAATGAAGTGTCCAGCGGGAGCGGAAGCATTTTACACACTGTGGAATGTTTTTAATTGAGTGCATTGTCATAGATCGCATGAACTTTTATTTTGTGAGTGTGACTGTATAATAAATGCACTTGTGACCGGAGTCATTCGGTGCAGAGGATAAAGAATATATGCATGTGAGTACTACTATAGGAAATTTATAAAATTTTTTTTTTTGTAGTAACAGGACGCTCAAATATAACACAAAGTCATTTCCTGCTGTTTTGATTAGCAACAGCCAGTCTGTCGTTTCCTATATACAGTTAATTTTATCAATATATGGACAGATATGAGACATTTTCGATAAGAATACAAATGAAATACTTTTCAACGTGACTCGGCGAGTCGACCCTGCAATGTAGTTTATCAAACCTGACCTGAAATAGAACAGTGGCTGTCGTCTGGTTATCATTAATTCAGGTTAATTTAGCCTCGGGCAGCCGAAACATTCCCATCCGAGCACATGAATTATTGGCTTTGAATATGTGAGGTTGTATCACGGGATGGCTGCTGCGAGATGGACTTGAAACTTTAAGCACAGCTCAATATTTGAACAGGCCATTCCAGGAAGCCGTATTGACCTCCATCACTTGTGTTTCACTTAAGCGCGCGGCGAATATCGAGCCCACTGAAACAACAGCAGTCAGTGCCGCGTACTGAAGTGCTGCATGAAAAATGAAAAGCTCAAGTGGAGCCAAAGAAGGTTTGATGATGATCAAATTAAATGTCTATGGCGCAGGTTTCCCTTGAGTTAAGCCTGTAGCGTTCTCGCAATCTATATGAACATTTTCTCCATTAATGCAAAAATATATATTGAATGTTAACTTGAGTCCCACTGCTTTCTATGCATCTAAAAAGTCTACACACCCCTGTCCAAATGTCAGGTTTTTAATGATATAAAAACGCGAGACCAAGATAAATCACTTCAAAACGTTTGCCGTCATCATGTGGCCGATAACCTTGACAAGTCAAATGCAAAACTGAGATGTGGTTGCACAAGTGTGCACACCCCTCTACCAAACAGAAGCGAATTCATGATAAATGGGATTTCAATTATTTATTTTTTTGGTTTTGTTTTGATCTCGTAAAATTAGAATACTACTTATGAAACCTTTTTTTTTTTGTTTGATTGTTTTTACACCAAAATTAGTCATTGATTTCCAGAAAAATGTGTTGAAGGAACCAGTATATTATTTGAGGTTAACTTTTTGAATTGAACAAATTAAATAAATGTCCTTTTCTACCATATACTAATTTCTTGATATGGACCTGGATATTTTATTTAAAAAATTAAGTTAATAATGAGAGTCATCTTTATTTTTCTTTCCTGTACTAAATAGCACATCGGCAATAAATGGTGAAGCAGAATTGCAATACTGCACGAGGGCACCTGTAGGAAAACGCAACATTTGTTGAGTTTTAAAATCCTTTCATGAGTTTGCGCTGAAAAGAAGGTGACAAGAGAGCAAGACGCTCCTCCTTTCTATTAGTTCCTCTGCACAGCTGAATAGAAAAGCTAGAAGCCAAGACTTAGCAACAAGCCCCAAAATACTGTCGAACGCGAGTCTACAATCCTGTTCCTCGAGGTCGGCCGTCTTGACTGTTTCCCTTCCCTCCCTTGCTGCAAAACATCTCATTCAAATGATCAGATAACCAGGAAGGTCCTGATCATTTGATTCAGGTGCGTTGCAGCAGGGAGAGGGATGGAAACAGACAGGACGGCGGACCTCGAGGAACAGGATTGAACACTCACTTTTTTTTTTTAGAGAAACCAAGGTGACGGTACTGAGTGAACATTCCGGCTAATTTTGCAGGTGACGACGCCCGGTGACTTGCTGAGAATGGAAATGAGAGGCGATGAAAGGTGGCTGAGGACGCAAACGAGGTTAAAAAAAGTGAAAAAAATTCAAGTCTGTCGCAGACAACGCGCCAAAAGACGCTTTGATGATGTCACACAATCATCAGGCCGTTTGCACAACAGGAGGGTGAGAAAGGAGTCTTAAATGAGAATGTGTGTGTCTAAGTTGGATATGTGTGTGCGTGTGTGTAAGAAAACTGTCAACTACTCTCGGCAAGAGAGTTCCAGCAGTGTGTCAAGCTAATGGGCAGAAACTGGGGCATGGTGAATTATTCAACAGCTTTTTATGGGGAGGAAGATGCTTCCAATATCTTCCCTCAGGAAAAATGTAATGACCCTGCTCTCATAATACTCGCATACACGCACACGCACACACACGTGTGTGTGTTTTGAATACCATCGGTTTAGTTCCTAAATTCCCCAACTAATGGTCTTGTTTCCAAAAGCAAACACAGCAGCACCTAACCTCTGCGACTTCAAGTTAATTAAAGGAAAAAGGGCTGCTTTTATTTTATTTTATTTATTTATTATTTTTAAACACACACACACACACAAAAAGTGACTATTTCCCAAAATATCCGAATTATTCTGCTGTACCTGAGGGAATTGTTATGAGCTCGGCTTCACGTTTTAAAAGTTCAACTCAGTTTGGAGTTATGTAGGATGAAAGCGGTGTGTGTGTGTGTGTGTGTGTGTGTGTTGTATTAATTACATTAACAAGATAATGAGTTTGGGGACTTGATCGCGAGGCTCAGAACAGCTTCATTTGTTTTCATTGCAGAAGTTTCATGGACTTCCTTTTTTTTTAATGTTATCTACATTAAACTGGTGTTCGAATAAATGAAAGGAATTATTGGTTGAGGCAAAAAAAAATACCCACCCAACAGGATAATCACTTTCTGCGAAATCCAAAACTTGCGTCTTCGCCTACTTTGATTGCATTTGAATGCTCCAATTTTGTCCCGACTGTCGTTATGTTTCCGTCGCTTTATCAGCTTCATCTTAAGAGGCTATTAAAAGTTCACTGTGTGCACTTTGGCCCAGGACCATCACGCAAAGGTTTGCTTCGAAGGTTCACCTTGAAATCTTCGAGACATTCCGGACTGCCAGAGAGAAAACCTACACAACATATGACATTTACACAAAGGTTCACTCCTTTTCTACCTTGCTGTCGCTCTCCTAAACTCTCCTCCTCCCCTGCCGGGCCATTTCCCAGCATGCCACTACGTCCGATCTGAATTGCTGACATTTAATTAGTTGCTGAGTGGAGGACACGTCTCCAAATCAGCCCTGTAGTGCCGGTGACCTTTTCTGAGAGGGTCACTCATCTGCAATTAGAGCACACACTAACGTCACAGGCACACACGCATGACAGTGACAATTGTGACCGTCCAACTTGTGGAATTGATAGCAAGATGTAAATGTGTACACACACACACACACACACACATACATATTTTCTTAACATACTTTATATATATATATATACATATATATATATATAAATAAATAAGTAAATAAAAAAAAATATAAATATAAATATAAATATAAATATAAATAAATATATATATATAAATATAAATATAAATATAAATATAAATATATATATATAAATAAATAAGTAAATAAATAAATAAATAAATATAAATAAATAAATAAATAAATAAATAAATATAAATATATATATATATATATATATATATATATATATATATATATATATATATATATATATATAAATAAATATAAATTAAATAAATAAATATAAGGATAAAAACCAAAACAAGAAGGCATGTTGGATGACGCATCTTTCCCCGGCCAAGCAGGCTTGATGATTCCGAAGAGTACTGTTGGTCCTTTCAGTCCATTGCATCACTCTAATCAAGCATCACAAGGGGAGGCTGACAACATGAAACATTGCGGTTTAGTCTACGGTCAGCGGGCGATTCCGCTTGCAACACGCACGGGAGATTGCGCACAAACACACAAGCGTCCGCTCGCCACTCGTCAACACGGTGACATATCACTCGCTAACATCAGCCGCCAGACACCTGCAATCACGATCTGTTCTGAGGTCCTTTAATCCGCCCTGAAAGAAGCCATCCCTGTCAACCCAAGCCAGACGTGACCCAAATACGGAAAAGAGAAGCAAGATGGGGGTAACAACCTGGCAGAGGCGGATATCAACTCCTGCCAGTGATGGGATGTTGCCCAACCTTATTTTTGGGACTTATTAAAGATTACTTAGCATGTTCCAAAAACAAAGATGAGAGGCCCAAGGCACAGCATTGGGAACAACGTAGTAGAAAATGAAAGAAAAACTGGAGTCGGTCCTACCCTGAGATTGGCTGACGACCAATCCAGGATGTTCTGCGACTCTCATGCAAAATGAGCTGGGATGAACTCCAGCTCACGACCATGACCAGGCTAAGTGGGAGAAAATGATTGGCGTTGCTCCTCGCTATAGCGCGTTTCCCAACCTTTCTTGAACCCGTCCGTCCAAGAGACATTAAAAAAAATTTTTTTTTAAAAATGACAGTGGGAGACAGAACAGAAAAGCTTGACAATGCGCCAAAAGGCGCACCAATTTTCGGGTTGCTTCGTTTTGCAAGCGAGCGAACAATCAGGACTTAATAACGGCATAATCATTTGTGACAGGCTTTGAACTGTCCACCACCTCTCATGTCGCAAGCAAAGCGCCGGACCTGCTGAAGCGGCGCAAGACGCAGCGGCGTGCGCTTTAATCATTCGTCGTGGGTTCGAGTCCGAGTGACAACAAACGCTTTTTTGCCCCCGTCCTTGCCTTGCCCTTGACGAGGTTCCAAACATGCATCTAAAGAGGTCGTTTTGTGTTTTGTTCAATACACAAATGAGGGCATAGCGTTGCCGATATGACTTTCTGTTTTCCGTCACCTTGCCAGAACATCCTGCATAACATTAAAAGGATTAAAGGGATGTGATTCCACAACTCCGGCTTGCCTGATGGAAAATACATGAAACCCCAGAAAAACAAGTTTGCCAGCTTTCAGAATTCTACAAGGTTGAGACAAAAGCGAGAACGTCCTTCTAACCCAGGGGTGGGCAAACTTTTTGATTGGCCACAATGGGTTCTAAAATTTGACAGAGGGGCCGGACCAAGGAGCATGTGGATTGAGTGTTTTGGTCACCTCACCTCATCGGAGAAAATTAATTCATTTTAAATGAACATGACAACAATATATAACATTTAACAAGGTTTATTCATTTAAATTATTTTCCAAGTTCGGCTGGCCGGATTAAAACATTTAAAGTGCCACGTGTGGCCCCCGGGCCGTAGTTTGACCACACCAGTTCTAACCTGTGCTCAATGGCTAAAATCTCAGGGCTGAAAAAGGCCGAAAGGGAGTTTATTTGCATCCAATTACTAAATCGCCTCAAAAACTCCCGGCTATCGCCGTGAGACAGGACGGCGGCGCTTCATTAAGAACACCCAGAAGTATATCATTAACTGACCCTAGACGGACACATCAGCCTCTCTCTCTCACTCGCCCACTCCCCCTGGTGACATGACACTCCAGAGGATGCTTCCAAAACGGAATCTCTGGGAACGCTGCAATTCCCCAGCCTGTCGAGATGAGAAGAGAGATACTCTGGATGTTTTGTGCGTGTGTCCCCCCCCTCCCTCTCTCTCTCTCTCTCCCGCCCCCTTTTCTTCTTCTTCTTTTTTACTGTTCCAAAGCTTTCTCTGATCTGATCTGATGTGAAATCACAAATTGGCCCCTAGCCGATGCCCCCTGTGTACATAACAGAACTCATTAAAGATAGGAGGGTTATTAAAAAGTGATGGAGCGAGGGAGGACTCTGACAAGAAAAACGGGTTGTGTTTAATAAAAGAGACGGAGGAAGGCGAGCAAGAAGCTCCGGATAGAAAGCGTGGTGGAGTTGCCTTTCGCTATTCACTTTCACACGAGCGTAGCTGCTTAGATACCGTCCCAAATCCGAGTCGGGTTGAGCAGGAATGAGACGGACTCTGTGATGCTAAGCTAGGCTTCAAATAAATGATGCATGACTCCCCACTTAAGATAAAAAAAAAAAAAAAAACATTTGTTAAATGACCCCATCCTGACGCTTTCCCCCCCTCTCGCTCGTGGAAATATAGTTCAGTCGGCTGCATGCGAGCGAGTGCACTCAAAGATCTCGGCTATTCTGCTTCATGGATGGTCATCTATATTTCAGCTGTTGTGACGATCGGAGCACAAACACAAACACACATTCGTGTTTTTCGGAGGCGGGTTGATGGCATGTTGTGAAAAAGTTGGAGCGACAAAGCCCAGGAAGAAAAACAGGCAGAGAGAGAGAGGGGAGGGGGATTTGTTCCAGCTTGTTTGCTCTCCAGAGGCTACGAAGGATCCAGATGGACCGAGCCTGGAAGGGAGCAGAACGTGCATCAATATTTACTCGCCTTGTCTCTATTGTCCCAACAAGACGGGAGGAGGGAAAACGGTCCCATGCAGAGCACGGACATAAACACTTAAGACTTTGCATTTAGAGAACATGTCGGACCCAAAAATCCAACCAAAATTTGGCCTTAAAAGTCAAAGAAACCGCCAGATTTATTTATTTATTTATTTATTTTTTTGGGGCCATACACCGAGCTGAAAACATGATGGTTGATGACTTTGACTTCTTTTTCAGTTTAACATTAAGCTGCTATTTTTGGTGGGCCATATTTGCACGGTACACGTTACCAATTCATTACCATGCAATTTCTCCGGGAAATATTCGACTTCTTGAGGACAGCCAACCCAGCACCGAGTAATGAAGCGCGAGTGTCCGTGTTGGGGGATTTGAGACGGCATGCGGTGACCTCGGGAGTCAATAAATATGAGGTGAGCTACGCGGTTGAAAGGTTAATGACCGGGTAGGGCTCATTACCTTGGAGACATTTTGACACCGGGAAAAGCACAGGCATATAAAATGAGATTTTCAGTTTCAACAGCCTGGCTTACATAGATTAAATTGAGACATCATTACGCTGCTAAGTGGATTTTCCATGTCAACTATATATATATGTAGATATATTAAAAAAAAAAAAAAAAAAAAAACTCAAGAGAGTTGCACATCCCACGTAAGAAATTATGTAATTCCTCCATTTTTTTCACCACGTTGTTTATACAAGAAGTGTGCGTACGAGAAATGCAGCATCGGCACTTGACCAGAGTCCAGTTCTGGAAGCATTTGTAAACCTTGAGTCTATTTTGAAAGGTGGATTTCTATTCGAAAAAAAGGAGGTGAAGGTTAAGCGATGTGGTTGACAGAGTGGAGACGAACGGGGGATAAACACGAGCGGGTTGGGTTTCCTCCCTGTCTCCTGTGGCCCATGTTTGCAACGTCGCCACCATCCGCCCGTCCGCCCTGCCCGACTCGCTCTCATATGCGCCGCTTCCTCCGCTTGTGACTGGCACGCCTGCTTTGTGTGTTTTGACGTCTCTATCGTGGAGACAGAAGAAGCAAAGGGCGGAGCAATCGCACAGAGGTTGCTGTGTGCGATGTGTGTGAAGCGGAATCAGGGCAGAATGGAGCCACTCGTCCGGATAATGGAGAGAGAGAAGGAGACAGAGAAAGAGAGACATAGAGAGAGACAGAGAGAGAGAGAGAAAGAGAGAGAGAGAGAGAGACAGGGAGAGAGAGAGAGAGAGAGACAGAGAGAGAGAGAGAGACAGAGAGAGAGAGAGAGAGAGAGAGACAGGGAGAGAGAGAGAGAGAGACAGAGAGAGAGAGAGAGACAGGGAGAGAGAGAGAGAGAGAGACAGAGAGAGAGAGAGTGACAGAGACAGAGAGAGAGAGACAGAGAGAAACAGAGAGAGAGAGAGAGAGAGACAGAGAGAGACAGAGAGAGAGAGAGAGAGAGAGAGAGAGAGAGAGAGCTCCGTAAGCTTCCAAGAGTCATTTATTTATTTTTTTGGAATCTGCACGAACGTCCAAGGCTTGCTCCCCGCCATCCGACAAGCGTTGTCTAGTCGCTTCGATTTTAATAAACGCAGGGAGAGTCACAAAGGCCTCTTAGTCACTTGACATTTAACAAAACCTCATGTTCCTGCCTTTGGCTTAACGTTCAGAGTGCGTCAAAACGACTCTTGTGTCTGGTCCTTTCCCTGAGAGCTTATGAACATGGTCCTTTAAGGTTTTCCTACACTTTCAAATCACCTCTTAGCGTTTTTTTTCCAGATGCCTTAAAAGGTTCGGTCAGTCGAACACAGAACGGAAAACACAGAATAGTGCAACTTGCAATGCCCGCTGAAGTGGAATCCATCCCAGGTGGCATTGTGCAAGAGGACTTTCCATTTTACGACCACTCATCCTGTTCAGGGTCACGGGGGAGTTGGACTTTGACTGCAGGAACAACCGCTCTTGACATTCTCGTCTGACATCAAAAATGGCGACTTAGACATAACTATCCAAGTATGACCGTCGACTGTCCTGACAGCTCGGTCCAAAACTGATCCGGAGAACCGTTCAGGCAACCTACATCCTCCGAGCTTTAGAGTGGCTTAGGGACGATAAAGGGGGATAACATCAGTTCTCGCCTGTCCTGTCTTGTCATTAACTGCCCTATCTCCTTGATTGAGACAGATTTCTTCATCTCGTCCAGATCAATGGTCAATTTGCCTCATTTCAGGCGCTAGTCTACACGCAGGTACTTTTCTGAAGTTCGATTCATGATACGTAAGCGTTTGCAGGCATAACACAAAACCTTATGAACTGAATTCCAATCTGTGTTAACGACAAAAGCACTTCACAACGAGTAAAAGGGAAATGGGACAGGAGATGTATTTTACGCCCTATCGACAAAAACTGAAGCATCAATGAAGTCTTCCAACTCGTTTGTCTCTGTTGTCCTTTGCCAGCCCGGGCCGAAAGCGGGCGTGGGCTCAACAAGGGCTCGCATCACCATGCGACCTCCAATCTCCCGCTATTTTCCGTCATGCTCCCAATCAACACTTAATTCGCACCCCGCTGAGAAGCAACCCACACTGAAGACAGACTCGGAGTGATGGCGATATAGGGCGCATGAAAGGGAGAGAAGGGGAGAGACACAAATAGCAGGCGGCGAAGGAAGGAGAGAAAGCGAGGCAGCTCCTTGGTGAGAATCCTAAATTTACCCTGATGCCGAAACCCCCCGCCGCGTTCAACTCAAACTCTGTCAGAAGACGAGCCACATCCAAGCCCTGAGATGCATAAATACACACAAGCGCGCTCACGTGTACAGTTGCATCTCTGCTATTACCGCAGTCATTTCAATATAAGTGACAAATTCACAGATGCATCCTGCGGCAAAGAATATAAGGTAAATAATAGCTTTCAAAGATCAATAGCCCGGTGTTAAATTACACCCCTGGGTATATTTATCTTTTTTCCAACAATTTTAAAATATTCCTGCATTTTATCACGCTGCATCCTTGCTGACTACGCCCATGCCTCAGAAGAATACAATCGATACAAGCCAGTGCAAAGATTGATTGTTTGTAGCCTTTTATCAAATGTGCTGTTAGTTTTGAAAAACGCCCAGTAGACTCTATATTAATACTAGCATTGATAAACGTTGGAATTAATACACATTTTGATTTAACAGTTGGTGTAGAAATACTCATATATATATATATTTATTTATTTATTTAAATATATTTATTTATAAATATATTTCAAAAAAATAAATAAAAAAATAAATAAACAAATAAATTATATATATATATATATATATATATATATTTATTTATTTATTTTAAAAATATATATATTTATAAATAAATATTTATAAATATTAATAATAAAACAATAATAAAATATAATAAAATAATATATATATATATATATATATATATATATATATATTAAAAAATACATATATTAAAAAATAAATATATTAAAAAAACAAATATATTTATATATATATATATATATATATATATTATATATATATGTATATATATAAATAAATAAAAATATTTTTTCCCTGTTTTTGGTCCAGTGCACTGTTGCTGTGACTGAGTGGAGCTAAGGAGGATAACGGAGTGAAGCAGGAGGCGCGGCACACAGCATTTGGACTTTTCACACAGCGCTGGAGCCCACCAAAGAAACAATGTTGATGCAATCACAACTAATTGTCCGCTAATGTCTCCCTTTCCGCTCTCCTTCTCTAATTGGCTGGAGCGCCATCTGCGCACACTCACAGATGCATTGCGCGTGTAGAAAACCACTCCCGTTTGCAGCAAAACTATCCACAAGCCTCAATTAAACACTCGAAAATAACCAGGCGCAGAAACTAAAAGCATAAAGTCACATATTGAAGCCAAACAGAGGATGAGCGATCACCAGTCAGGCATAAAGAGGTGTTTATAGCTTTAAACCAAATGTGTGCATTGATTTTCGCCTTGGGGGCTGGGCGGTCAAAATAACTATATCAACGTTTGTTGTCGCAAATGGCCCCACTTTAGCAGGAGCGAGTTTGCGCGCCACTCAAATGTGCTGACAAGCCTGCTATTGCACTTGTGATGGATCTCTCTTTCACACGTTCCCTTTTAGGTGACCTCTCTCCTGACTGGCATGTGAATCATTACCGGCAATGTAACTAGTTGAATGTCCGCTGTTGTCTCATAAATCACATTTCAGCCATGCGGTTTTGTTGTTGTCACCTTGTAGGAAGTCATTTGTGCCGTGTGTGTGTGTGTGTGTGAGGCAAAATCTCACTGGCAACCACAGGTGAGACAGAAAGAGCAACAACTGTGCTTTAAGAGCAGCCGTTACCATGGAAACCTCCTTTACCTGAGCTCACCTTAACCGATGGATTTTGTCGCAGGGATGTATAATAATCCCAGGCTAGAGCGGATCCACGAAGAGCCATTGTGGACAAGCAATATGTCCGCGAAAAATATGTTTTTTGAAGAGACATGAAATCGCTCTGTCAATATTAACCGAGCTGCACGGACTTTAACTTAAGATGTTTTTTCAGGGGGATTCATGTGAGTGAACACACACAGCACCACAGTGTGGGTGGCTGTTATTAAAGAAATTCAAAGACATGGAAAATAATCCCAGCACTATTATACCAGATATTATTCCTGTCTTTATTTTTCCCTCGGAAGCTTTTGAGGAACTCAAACTTGCCCACTTTTCCATACAGGAAAAAAGATGGCAGCCCACTTTCTAACATCATCTGCAAACACCGCACTGACATTTTTTATATATGCCAGAGTCGCAGAGTCATCTTCACATTCGTCAGAACCTCGAGACCAAGTTGACACGACACCAGTCAAACAATCAGCCCACTTACGGAAGAAATAGACTACAACGCGGTGCTCATCTCTTTTCCGATGCCAATTGCGCTTGCAAAGTGGAGCCCGAGGCTCCTTGTGAAGTGGACAGCTTTAGTCAAATGGAACAGTGGAGACGTGTGTCACTTGACAAAAAAAAAAAAAAAAAAAAAAAAAAAAAAGGGGCATCGTTCAGATTAGGATGAGAATCACGCTCGGCGCCACCGAGACTCATCCAGGTTTATGTCTCCTTTAACGTCGCGCAACACCGCAGAGGTGACACATCAATTCACACTCGTCTGCCAGGATGCTAACTTGCTGCGATGGCACTCTCTTAAGGGTGCTTGCATGTTTTTTTCCTACACGGCACGTCGCAAAATCAGAAATTGTTCTCAATGAGACCGGTAAATCGAGCCTCGCGGCAGAGATCCCGCAAAAGGACCGCATCGTGACGGCAAAAGGACCACCATCGCTTTCAACGCCGAAGTGAACGTTAAATTTCACACCTTTGTCTCCGTTATTTACAGCTCTCACACTCCCTGGAAAGGCGGAAAATTGCTGTGTTGATGTTGCCCCCCCCCCCATTGTGTCTCGCAGATGCCGGCTTTTCCAGGCAGTTTAAATGAGACAATAGGTGCTGTCTGATACTACCTTTGAAAGCGGAAAATTTCCAGATTTCCGATCGGCGCAGTTGATAGAAAAGCAGCAAAGCTGGCTTTTACACACAGTTGAAATTGGACTATAGGGGCAATTTCATCTTTGGTACGGCTCTGACGTGACCTTCCGAGGTGTAAAATTGCCAATATGGCTTTTTTCTACCTATTCTGTGTTTTGGCTAATACAAACCAACCTATAGTTGTACTTGTGGTTAAAAAGCTAAGTGTGGAGAGTCTCCGTCTCCAAAATGCATGGGGGGCAGTCAGCGAATGAGACAGTCAATCGCGGACAAGAACCTCTCAAAATATCCACACGCTCTCTTCCTCACACCAGATTTTTGTTGTTCAAAAAGTAAACCTGCAGTGCCGTGCATCCAGAGGCTCAAAATTTCAAGTTATTTCGATGCTGGTGCATATCTGTGTCCAGATTCACTTTTGCGATTACAGTACAGCATTTTCAATCTTTTAGCATCTGTCTTTTTAGAGGCCGGTGGCTTTAAGTTAAATATGTATGCGTGTGTGTGTGTGTGTGTCTGCACAGTGGGCCGCAGATTACTGCGGCACAGTGTGGTGCACCTCGTCCCCAGTGCGACAGGAGCAGATGTTAAAGCTCGTGTTGGCCGTGGGGCTTAAAACGCGACTCCCATCAAACAAAACCTTTCCTCCCCCGTGGACGGCGGCTCGGCGTGCCATTTTAGCTCTTCTTCCGGCGTTCGTTCGCTTTGTTCATCAGAAATCCTACGCTGATGCCAGACCCAAAAATAAATAAATAAAATAAAATAAAAAGAGGCAGATCCGAGGTTCTTCTGGCAATTTTCGCACTTGAACTTGGAAAATGACTTTCCGACACTCTTCACGCAAAATGCTCATTCTCCAAAATTACATTTCGACATTGGCAGTGGCGTCTTGGTGAAAATGTGATTGATTTAATATTCTCATCCACATATGAAAGAGGATTCCGATGTTTGCTTTCGCCTTCATTTAATCATGACCCACATTCCGATTGTGCCATTTAGGGGCAGAAATAAATTTTAAAAAAATAAAAAAGGCGAGTGTGCCTCTTGAATCATGCAGAGTAAATCCAGCCTGAAAGCTGCAGGCCTCTATTTTGTGTCCTACAATGTGCACTGCCTTCCGGCTGATTGAGCTGTCACAGCATTTTGGTCACTGCACGATTCCTCCAGACAGAGGGCTTGATGGCTAAATTGAGCATCAAGGAGAGTGTTGGACAAAAAAAAAAAAAAAAACGCAGGGAGGCTCACATTGCGCGTCTCCGTTTCTTGACTCATCCGACTTGTGTTTCGCTGCTGTGACCCCTTTGCTTCGAGAAAAAGCCAAGTCAAGGTTTTCATCGAGCCCCCTGGCATTCCAAAAGTGCTTTCCCGCCACTTTTTTTTTTTTTTGGGATTCTTTTTTACTTAACTTTTTGGACTTGCAGTGCTATGAGTATGGGATTACGTGTTTGTAATTTGGTGTGCAAAATTATGTCACGTTGGCACCCGTTTCGCCGGGATTGCATCACGACAACGTGAGTCACAACATTCCACGTGTGTGTGGAGTGCGGTCGAAATGTCGCGTGCGATGATAAACTCCTGTGGGGCACGATGTAAAGTCACCTTAAAAAAAAAATAAATAAATTTAAAAAAAACGCGCACATAATCAATTTGAAAAATAACTACGGTGCTTGAACAGGTGGACACAATGCGCAACGCCACTTGCTAAGCTAACGTAGCATCAAAATTAGCATCGTACTTAGGGCAGGGGTGGGCAAACTTTTTGATTGGCGGGCCACAATGGGTTCTAAAATTTGACAGAGGGGCCGGACCAGGACAGATGGATGGAATGTTTTGGTCACCTCACTTCATCGGAGAAACAAAATACATTTAATTTTAAATGAAAGTCAACAAAAGCATGACAACAATACATATGTCTTAGAAAAACCGCAGTATTTAGAAAATAAAACATGAGGTTTATTCATTTAATTTTTTTCAAGTTCGGCGGGCCGGATTAAAATGCTTAACGGGCCGCATGTGGCCCCCGAGCCGTAGTTTGCCAACATCGTTATTGTGTTGTTTGCGTTAGCCTGTACTATTCAAATGTGTCGTCTAATCTGGCGTATGAACAACAAAAGCATAAAAGAAGATTTCGGATATGGCGGACTGGGTTGCGTGCACGAACAACTTCAGTGCTTCTCTTCCACACAAACGCCGACACGCGTGTCATTTTGCACATTTCAGCTGCTGTCTAGGGAAGACAACATTCTCCTCCTTCGCTCGCGGCTTCGTCGTTATGGCGATGAGGATGGAAAGATAGGTGAGCGTGTGACAGACAGAGGGCGGAATGAGAAGACGCGAGAAAAAACACAGCGAGCGATACCAGGCGTCTGTCAGAGTGCAGAGGTGATGTTGCCAATGGCAGTCACTCTCTCTCTCCGTCTGTCTCTGTGTACCCCCCCCCCCCCTTCGTAGCCCCCCCCCCCCACCCCTGCTCGTTAAACACATCAGCCTGTCTGTCATCGCTGCAGCTTGCTTTTGTGCCGACACATTTGCAGACAAGGAAAGTGCATTACCCGCTCGTCTCCATGCTATTTGCAGTATTTCTCGCGCCATCGAGCTCAGTCACCGGCAAACCCCGCCTCCGCACACGTTTCCGCCCAGACAAACTTATCTGATATTTCATTACTGTACTTAAAATTCTCTGGAAAGTGAAAATCCGCCAAGGCTTCAAAAATTGTGAAAAATCAAGCCGTTGTCTCCGCTCTCACTGTTCGGTGGTCCAGAAGGGGAAAAAAGCCCACCTGATCGCGCCCGCCAAAAATGAGAGCCCCGTCTGCATTCACGTCTCAAGCACACTGACAGAAAGCTTTCAGAAGCTTTTTTTTTTTTTTTTTAAAAGCTCCCGCCGACTTGCGAGGACAAATGGAGGGACACTTGAACACGCTCACGCAAGTGCGGCCTGTCACAAGTCCAATTGTCGAGCGATGTACGAAAAGAAAAGCGCCGCAGACAGATGCAGCCCGGTCGGTGTGGGAGGGAGGTGATGAGAGGTGAGATGGAAGGAGACGGCGAACAGAGGGAGGGGAGGAACACGGAGTGTTTGTCGGTTTGAACGTGCACGTTCGGGACACAACATTAGGTACGCCTCCACTGTTCATCTCAGTAGAATCGAAACATCGGAATTGCTATCGGCTGCGGTGGAAGTATTGAAATGATTGAATACATTACAGGCACAAAGTGAGACTCGGCATCACCGGCAACAGTGAATGAGTCACATGTTCGAGGTTACCGCTTGAATCAGGGTAGGCCGGGGCCTTGCCAGACAATCAAGAGAATCTCCTTCCTCGTTGCTTTCATGTCTCCAATAAAAACACCTGAAAGAGCTGAGTCATCGATGATCACTCCATCCGCTTTCCGCAAACCCCAAACAAATATATTCCGTGTTGTGTAACCCTCGCAGCATTTGTGCGATACTCGAGCTACACGGTCCGACCACCCGCAGACGGCTAATTTGCTATTGCCTGAGTAATCAGAACAATTGCATTAGCGGCCACGCAGATGCGGAAGATAACGCAACCGGATAGAACAACGCCTTGCCACTGCAATCTGATTTAATAATTACCCATGGCAACTGGATTTTTTTTTCCCCCCTCCCTCGTCGTACACATGGAAAGAGAGAAGACTTGTTGGCTGGTTGTGACTCTCTAAGATGGTTGGAGGGAAATAAGATGGTCCCACGGTAATATCCAACATCTGGTGGGGATTAACGCCAGACGTGGCTGCGTCCAATCTCATGAGGTATTCTGTGCATTGACGGACACTCGTTTAAGATGCAACACACACACGCCACAAAAAAAAAAAGGACCCATGGATCCAGACTCAACAGCGGTACGCTAAACGACTTAAAACGTATTCTTCCACATTTTATCAGCATCAACTGCAATGGCATGGTGAGGTTCTACTTTCTAATAAGGCATTCTGGGGCCACGGGTAATTGTGCAACAAAGACATTTTTACGCAGGTTTCCTCCTGAGTCATGTAACATGAACACGATCTGGGGCCACAAATAGGTGGTCAAAGGGCCTGATGGAGCCCGCGGGCCACATATTGGTTCACAGGATTATGCCATGCAGTCACTCTGCCGCATCCCACACCTGACCCAAGACAACGCAGCAGTCTTGTTTACATTCTCAATAATCCCTTCTCCCTGCAAGGCCGATCTATTGGACGCTGTACAAAAGAAATGTTTTATGTTATTACAAAAAAAAAATGGAACCTCAAAGCACAAATATGGCCCTTGGTGAGATTGTCTCCTTTGCTAAATATTGCAGGAACAGTGCAGCGGCAGTGAATCACCAGTGTTTGCTGCCCGTGGGTGGCAAGTGTAGCGCAGACAACATTGTTTGTTATTTTCAAAAGCCCAGTGCAAAGCCCGCATGTATTGTGCCCGAAAGCAATTATTGCGGCGGATGAGCGCCGTGCCACGTGTCCTCAGCCATGGGAGGCTGTCAGATCACCGCACGTATGTGTTGTCAGGAAACGTGCAGTCTGGCGTAGGCAGTGATTACATGCATGGGAAAAAATAAAATAAATGAAATTAAATAAATAAATAAATATATATATATATATATATATATATCAGGAAAACATTATTTGCAATACATTTGTATGTATTTTCAACCAAGCCGGGCATAGAAAGCCAAAGCGGAATGAATAATGAAGGTGGCAGTGATTTGGATTTTGGTCATGCACGTCTTTCCGTGTTTTGCAAGGTGATGCAAAAACGACATAACCGATAACTATTAAATTCCGCGCTGAGGGTAAACAAAATCTTTTATTCATATAAAGCCATTATTCAAATTCCACAACAAGGTTTACTTTATTGGAAGTCAGCAAATTCTGGCATGCGTACCACCGCCACCTATAGGCCGGGAGTGCAACACAATTCCTAAATGTTCTGGCACTGAAAACGACAGCCATGAAAATAAACCGATTAATTATAATTCAGCATTATTTTCTTTGAAGTAAGACAACTGTTCAATAGATGAGGGATGGGAATACTAATTCTGACATTCTGAGAAAAAAATGCACTATCCCTTTATAACGGAGATTTTCATCTTAATTGATCGTCTTCAATCAATCTAGTCAATCCCTTCTCGGAAGCCGCTCGTCCAATCTTTCTTCTCCTCAAGGATGTCTCCAACATAATCCAAAAACACCATCAAGCGGACTGCATCCATCAAGATTATGAATTTTCAAGCGCACTATCGTCAAAATCTGCTGCGCCTTCACTCCTCCAAGTCCATCCTTCGCTGACGAGCAGGACCTTGATGTCACTTTTGAGGATTTGCCGCGGCACATTTCCGCTGCAAATCTAGCCCCGCTAGCGTCGACGCCCCCGCCACCCCCAACACCTTGCGGTGACTCACGACGAGGCCAAAACACAAATCTCCGCCATCGCATCGGCACAAAACATTATTTCATCGAGCAATGATTGGCGTCCTAACGCTCGAGTTCAATTTCACGATTGAACCTTGAGCAAAATACGAAGATATCTGCGTCTCTAAGTGAGTGGAAATTGTAAAGGGAAGCATTTATGGAGCACATTCCTATACGAGTGGTTTCATCTTGTTGAACCACTCGCAGTGATGACGACTTACGCACACGCTCGTAATGCCGAATCGCCACAATTTGAGGATTTTATGACTCAAGGATACACAGAGGAACGTCCAAACTTGTTTCGAATGCATCGTTCAATAATTGAACGAAAAAGGTCAAAGCACTAAATTGGAGCATCTTTTCAAGCATTTGCGAGTGGAGCTTCCACGGCATTTTGACGGAGGACGTTGCCCGACGCCAATTATCTGCAAAACACCCACCGAGTCAGACAAAAAAAGGCATGGAGCAAAAAAGAAAAAAAAAAAAAGGGGCTTTCATGTAAATGCCAAGGAACAAACTATCTCCAACCTTCAGTACTGGGTCGTGTTACGCCGGCGGTGACAACAGTTCAAATTCAGCGTGCGGCAAAATCAATGATCACTTGTGTTCACGGTGCACAGATCAATCGCATTAAAAGCGATCAAACAGGGTGTCAAATCGCACCCCGAGGCAGAACGTGTCGCACTCTCTCGGCTAAAGCTACATTTAGCAGCGATCCCCCGAACCCAGTTTGAAAGGCGTCCCGGTGGCAGCGTGACGACGTCTCCGGGGCACCGGCGGATAAATGCGTCCGCGGTCGGCAGAGTCGCGGCTAAGTGAGCGAGCGGCAGGAGAGGCGGCGGTTCATTTAGGGAAGATATTAGGATTTATGAGGCAATGAAGCGCTGAGGTGCTTTATTGCGCCGCCACCAACGAGGAAATGTCACTCTGAATGTTTCCACCCCGTGTTCCCCGTAACCGGGAAAACTCATGAATATTCCGAAAAAGTCGACTTATTATTCAACAAGGATTTATTTGCACTCTCTGACCATTTTGAGTGGATTGAGAAATTGCTGAAAATGAGGAATTTCCCCCCACATGACTTTGCGATCGTCGCCATCCATACTGGATGCGTAGAAGCTGTCATTAGCATGCGGCGCCGTGACTCTGCCCAATCAGGCGTGGCGGGAAAATGGCGCTTATCTGCACAAGTCATGTGAAGGAATACGGAACACGAATCATGCGCGCGTGTGCGTTTGTGAGATTGTGGGAGCCAAAGTGTGAAAAGTTGTTTTGCTGCATCACTGAATCGGGATTGGGATCACAACGGCCTCGCACGTGCAAAAAAAAAAATGGGGCTCAAAGAGGCTAAAAGTGGCAGATTACTTTTTTTTTTTTTTTTTTAGTTCATTTGCATGCGGTTTGCCAACCAGATTTCAAACACCTTCAAAAGTCACCCATAATCTTTTCTTGCCTTATATTTATTGTATGTATCTGTTGTTTGACCAAATATTAGAATGTCCAGACACTGGTGAGTCACTCGAATCAGACTTCCGTCGCCGATTTTACATCTTGGCTAATACATCAGAAAGACTCGACTTGACTTTGAATTCCTGACACACAACTTGACTTTGACTGCGCAACTTGAAACGCTTTTTTTTTTCCTGTTTCAGATCTAAAATCTGCATGTTTAGGATAGCGTGCCATTTGTTTTGCTTTCAAAAGAAACCTGCAATTTATTTATTTATTTTTTTTGTGTAGTGCGTGCCAACCTGGAAAGCTGGCAGTAATGTAATACGCTGCCGGTGTGCACCTGATGAAACAAGTATTATGGCGGGAGCTAAAAAGATTATTCAGTATGGATTCAAGGATTACTGTTGTTGATGAAAACGTCTACGCACAAGTTTTGCGACTCAAAGACGATTGTGAAAAAAAAAAAAAAAAAAAAGGCAGCTCAGCTTCAGTACATTAACAATACATCTTAGCTTTTTGTGACGATAAACTCATTATTATAGATAGTTTTGATATAATTGCAGTGGGTATGAAAAGTCTACACACCCCTGTGGATTGAATTACAATCGTGCCTAATGAAGTGGCCAAAGAGTACGCTGCAAAATCGGCTCATAACAGAAATAAAAATTTGGGCAGGAAAAAAAAAAAAAAACGGGGAATCCTCAGGTTCGGAGAAGCGTTTCGAGGCGATGGATGGGCGAGCGAGGTGATGAACACGAGGTGAGGAGAGGAGAGGAAGCGCGGCAACAATTCGTCAGCTGACCAGTGACAGGCGGGAAAAGTGGATCACCTCACACGCAGTGCAACAAACTGCACCCAGCTTGTGCCATTCATAAAACACTCAGCGCCTCCTCTGATATATATTTTTTTTCTTTCTCGACCATCAGGCTGTTACCGTGACTGCTACAGCTGGAGGCCTTTGCACACCGGTTTTGACGATGAATCCACAAAATTATCGTCAAACTTTGATGTGGGTTCTCCACCCACGTCAGATGGCATCTTCGCCCATCTGTCTAAGATACCTGAGTCTGATTGGGGCTCGTTGGGAGGAATTCCCTCGTGGGAGATCATCAAAGTATGCACAAAATGGCTGCTTCAAACCAAATTGGCGGACTTCCTCTTCAGTTTCCGTCAATGTATTTCATGCTGAGGGTCGCGGTTGAGCTTAGGGCACCAGTGTGCTGAAATTATCTAATACCTATTTCGACAAAAAAAAAAATAATAATAATAATTTCAGATTTTTTTTTCCTATGCCAACCACAAATAAGACTCAATAAAATTAAACGCTCTTCCATTAAATGACGAAAAGTACATAATGACGAAATGGTGCAGTCCATCTCTCCAATGCAATCATACTTAACGTAAGAAGTCACATTGCGAAGCTTGCCCGCTCCTCCACGCTCTCGTAACAAGGAAAACAAACCAAAGGTGGAGCCGTTTTACCGGCATCGTTATTAAACCCGTAATCCAAGCTATCGGACGCATTGCTTGACGTAATGACACCTAATTACGTGGCCGGGCTTCTCCGAGGTCAGCTTGTTGCGCCGAGAACGCCTTTGTTTCATTGGCGCGCCACCATACAAAAGCTAATTATTAGTTCGAGAGTCTCTCATTAGAAATGTTCCGTATCAGAGCGCCACAGAGAGAGCAGCAACCAAATCTAATTACTGGCCTTTTTCTCACCCGCCGCCCTCCGCGACATCAATACTCCATTATAGTTGCTTGTCTCCGGGGCGAAGGCCAGCTCGGACTCGGACTCGCGCGGTGTGGAGATTTACATGTAAACCGACAGCCATGAGACGCGAAGCCATTAAATGATGCGTTCTGGAAAAATTCATTATGTGGAACTTTTGTCGCCCTTTGACCTGCTTTTTCCTATTGTCAATAATATACCATCACTTTTCTAAATTATGAGAATAATTGCAAAAATTTCACACAATTGAGTCTCGATTTTCCCTTATTTTTTTTTTTTTTTGCAGTTGTTCAAAAAGAAAGCAAGAGGTCACTCCGAGAGGACTCTTGCTGCCAAGTGCAAAGAGAAACTTCAATCTTTGCCAAGCACTTTTTTTTTTTTTTTTTTTTGTCGCCTGACGGAGAAGTCGCAAATGACAAGTCGAGGGCGAATACTGTGGGAGGCATCAGAAGTTGGGCTGGCATCTCGGCACCGCTCCCACTCACGACTCGAGTGGAGAGACGGCAGGTGGGCGTTTTCCCGGGAAGGGCGGCAAGACTCAGTGAGGCAGGTAGAAAAAAAAAAAAAAGAAAGAAATCAAGAGAATGAGGGGAAAGGTGCGAGTTATAAATTCAACGCGGGAGACGGCAGGCAAAAGAGGGAAGGTCTCGGCGTGGGATGGATTTATAACCTCCACTTCCATCAGCGAGTGTAATGACGCTGAAAGGCGGCGTCCCGCCGCTGGGGGCCCCGATGGAGGTGGGAGTTAAATTAAACAGCCCGTCAGCCATTGTTCGCCATCAAGAACCGCTTGTAAAAGGCGGGATGGGCCCGCCTTCTTTCGGTGTCGCAGTTCCGTATGAAAAGGCACCGACACGGAATGGCTGGTGCAAAGTCAACATGTCGATGACGCGCATCGCCTCGTAATGTTCACGGGAAATGAACTTTTTCGCATTTGTTTTTGCCACCCATTAAAATGCAAAGCGTCACACCCGGATAAATCTATTAGAAACGGTGCAAGTTAATCTTTGATGTTGGGCGCGATACACACAATACATTTGTTTCCCTAACCCCCAAAAAAAGTAATGCAAGCAAGGGTTTGTTGTTGCGGAACTCGATTATTTACTGTTGTTTTCAGAACCTTATTCACCGATAAGACCTTCGGGCTGGCTGCAAAATGGGCCCCGTGTGAATTATGCAAGCCGCCAGCCATTGAGATCAATAGCGGTGCTGTAAGTCCAGCCTGCTCTACATATCGAATCGCTTGGCCGTGTTGTTGGCGCCGCCATTCTTTGTGCTACAAGCAGCCATATATTAGATATGTGCATCTTAAACACCTCGCTCCACTTCAAGCCAGTGTTTATCGCTTTGGGAGCAAACAATCCGCTATGCCACGCTGGTTGACTTGCAAGTTGTCATGTTGAAATATTTCTTGCCGAGGGAAGTTAGTGTGAGGTTCAAGTTTTGGTTTTAACTCGACAAAGTTTGACTGAAGTTCATGACTTAGCAAATTGGAAGATGACAAAACAAGACATCGCATGAAACGCGACCACGTGATTATGAAACGCGCCGTTGCCTCGCAGTCGTCTTACCTGGTGTTGTTAGCCAATCGGATCCTTGTGTGCAGCCACTTTGCTCCTCCCTTCAAGCAACTGCAAAAAAAAATAAAAATAAGACTTTTAGTAAATATTTATATCTATTCTTATCACTCATGATGCACATGAAGGAAATATTCCGATGTCATGGCGCGGCGTGGCTCCTCTTTGTTTCCCCGGCACCGTTTTAGAACGTTGGATGGTTCAAACTTTGTCTCTTTTTCTTTTATATAGCCTTTTAAAATGTGCTCATGTGTGCTCGGCTTTTTATTTTATTTCATGGGCAGCCTCGGGGCAGGGCACCGCCGACGAGGTCGAGTGCGGTGACGCGGAAGACCTCCAAATTCGAGAGAGGAGCTTTCACCGACGGAATGGAATGAAGTGACTGCTGGTTTGCTTAAAAGGCGGCTTTTTTTTTTTTTTTTTTTACTTGAACGGTGAATCATGTGACTCGTGTGCGCACGTATGCCGACCCAAGAAAAAGTCTCGAATCCAAATGACAGTGACACTGGTAGAATTTTGTTTCACTCGTCTGCCCCGACAACTCTGACCGTCCCCATGCTTGCGTTACAAACATTTGTGCCTCGACTTGTGACTTGAATTCGAGAATGACTTTTCGCCATTGAAATAAAAACTAATTCGACTCGTTCCAGCCACTTTTAAGTGCTTTTAACAATAACAATCAAATGTGCTGTCATGAATTCGTAAAGTAGCTCCTTCTGGTGTGCACACCTTGGCCACCAGGGGGCGGTATACAACATGCACACAAAGAAGGCGCCACAATCGCTCAGGAAACAATTTGTCCTCAGACTTATTTTTTGGTGACTATAAATGTTCTATGATGGGCCTGGGGCGAAAAAGAGTTCAACACCCCATGTGTGAGAGCTATTTTTAGCTATGCTCTGTTTTCTACGTACAAGCAAGCTAGGAGAGAGCAACTTTTGCCACTAATTGCTTCCTCCTTGCCAGACGTCCGCACTGTCTGAGTGCTTTTGTTTCCTATTAGGTCCATGCGAGTCGAGGTGAGAGGTAGTAAAAGATGACAAGTGGTTGCTTGCGATGTTCGGCTTAAGTTGTGAAGATGGGCCGACGCACAGATGAGCGAGCAACCGAGAAGAGAAGGAGCTTCTTATTTGAAATGAGACCATCGTGGATTCCATTCTAATTTCCTTCTCTTCCCCTCCTTCCATTTTATCCCAGTTTGTGCCGAGTGAAGCCTAATGATGTCCCCGGTGACCAGCCGGCCGCCACTCGTGGCTGCGCAGTCGACGCCCAGCAGCTGGTCGCTTTGGCCAGCAGAGCCCGACTGACTTGAAGGGCACACGCGGGGCAGATTGCGGCGGAGGAAGCGACAATGCGGAATCTCTTCATCTACAATGCGGCTTCTCTACCTTTTGTTGCGGCTTTCTACTCTCGCTGCCGCCATCTCCAGAAGACGAGAGGCTCCGGGCGGCTTCTTTATCTGCTCTGCTGCAGATTTGTCGGAGGGAAGCGTCAGAGCTTTGGCGAGGCCGCCACGCCCCGTCAGTGCACGTCGTAAGACGACATCTGCGACAAAAAGACGGCAAATTCAACACCACCGTGTTCTATTCATTCAAACTCGAGTGTCAACGCGTGTCGCACAAAACACAATAATGTCGAATCTACATCCTGAATGTTGAGACAATTTCACAAATGTTATCCAATCTTAACCCTTCAGGAGTCAGACAAACTCGGAAACGGCAGACGATTCCATTTGAATTGTGTACACGCTGCTCTGAGAACAGGCCATGAATGCACTTGGGATGTTTATTGCTTGACTGTAAGATACAACTACAATGACAAAGAATATTAAAAAAAATAAAATAAAAACTCTCACTATCATGGAACTTATTTCGTTTCTATACATCGTGCTAAGATTTTAGATCAGGGGTGAGCAAACTTTTTGATTGGTGGGCCACAACGGGTTCTAAAATTTGACAGAGGTGCTGGACCAGGAGCCAATGGATGCAGTGTTTTGGTCATCTTTCCACATCAGAGAAGAAAAATACATTTAATTTTAAATGAAAATGAACAAAAGCTTTACAACAAAATATCTGTGTTTGACACACCACAGTATTTAGAAAATAAAACATTAACGAGGTTTTTTTTCTAGTTTGCCGGGCCGGATTAAAACGTTTAACGGACCGCAAGTGGCCCCCGGGCCATAGTTTGCCCACACCTGTTTTAGATCAATTGAGCAAGAATTGCCATGTCAAAAAAAAAAAAATATCCAAGTTTTCACACTTTAAGTAAACCCACCTGCAGTCAAACACACCATTCTAACGTCTTCTCTCTGCCGCACACACCTGGAAGCTCCATCGTCATGGTCATCCCGATGTACGTCTTCAACTCGAGTCGCCTTGATGAGAAGAAAAAAAAAAAAGAATCACACAGAGTCATGTCAGGTGAGCAGGAAGGTGGCTCCAGCATGGCGATGTTCTTCTTGGCCAGGAACTGTCAGATGCTCAAAAGCATTGTGAGCACTGAACAAAGTCGTAGGCTTTCTTTGTAGAAATGATTTGACGCTGTCAATTGATGATCATTTGTAGATCTAATTGGATCGCGAATGTGACAAGCACCTGATACAAATATGACACGAGTGCATCCTAATGAGTGCCGCGTACATCTGCGCGTGAGAGTATAAATAAAAAGTTCAACTAGCGTCCCAGTTACTGAGAATAACTCAAAAGAGCACAAGTGCTCTCACAGGAGCCACTTTCTTCTAAAAATTGCCAAGTCGTCAAGGTTGCGCGCTCCAGAGGGTCTCGTGGTAATGTTGTGATGTGCCTTTAAATGCTGATTAGTTCATTATCGGTGTTGGCATGCGAACGACGTCAAATGAACACCATTAGATTATGATGAGCGTTGCTGTCACAGGCGGCATGCTGGGCTGTATAGAAACATTTGTTTATGATTGCAAAAAAATAAAAAATAAACCTCAATGGAAATATTGGAAATTAATTGGTTATGTGGAATCATAAAAACTTTAATTGCATTGGCATGGGTTGAAGTAACTGCAATAAGAGTAAAACTAGTTTGCTTGAATACCAAAAAAATAAATAAAATAAAATACTGGAAAATGAAACAATTTTTGCCTACAAGCTCACTTGAGTTGCGTTCAAAGCTGTTATTTTTGACAAAAAACATCTAAGATTGGTCTCGAAATAGGCGTCTGAACGACAACGCTTCATGACAACTTGATGACGAAGTGACAGGAACTTTGATGGTGATCTTCAGGATCAAGGATTTGAGTACTTCCGAAGGAGCACGGAGTGAAAATGTAGATTGATACTTTAGAAAAAAAAAAAAATTGAATGACATGGATTGATTTTATTCTTGTAATATTCAGATTTTAATTCCTTAATTATTTTTTTCGATGACTTCAAAACCATGATTGTTGAAAATTTCATTCTTGCAATATGTCATCTTAACTTTTAGAAATAGATATCAAATATAAACAACTTCATTCTTGAGGAAAAAACAATTTGAATTTTAATGTAGTTTTATTCTTCTTTTTTACCATGGCTCGAATATTCCTTCGCAATAATCCCTTTTTATGCCCCGTTAAAGAGTTTTTTGTGTTGAAAGTGTACACTTGGATGACAATTCGGAATTTTCAAATGTTATTCAAAACACCGCCTGCAGAGTAAAAAAAATATAACTATTTTATGATGGTGAATTATTATTTTGGAAAAAAATATTCTTGATCACAATTGGGAATTTCCTTTCCAATTCCAAATAAATCAACAAATTTGTTTGACTGGTTGGCGTGGGAGGTTGCACCGATTTGCTCGTGGAGATTTGCAGAAACACGCAAACGCTAGCTTGTCACAACTCTTTTTAGCTCTCATCTGGAACGAGAACACGCCCTGGGCCGTGGTGGGAGAAGGGAAAAGAGGAGAAGGCCAGCGTCAAACAAAATGAAAGAGAAAAGCCAAAGGGGGGAGCGGGAAAAGGCCAAGTTAGGAGACAAGGTGGGGGATGGGTCGCAGAATCGGCCTGGATGGTCAATCACGTGAAAAACAACCACGGTCTCTCCGTGAAGTCCACCTCTACCTCGCAGGCTTCCATTTAACATGAAAATTGATTTCAACACAAGCATCTGCACGGGGACCCGGGGACAGGTGCCCGCAGTCAGCTGGGAGAGAGGCTAATGAGAGGTGAGGGACCTGAGCGGAGCTAACAAGGGAAGAAGAAGAAAAGCTGGAGTGAGACTGCTGAGCAAAAGTCCAAATGTATTTTTTTTTTTTTTCGCGAGAAACTAAATGAGGTTCTGTGTGGGCGTCGAGCTGTAGTCTGGGGGTCTCGCCGTGGTCAGGCGCACGCAGAAACAAAATTTGAGCACGCCAATTGTTTCAAAGTGAACTTTAAATCTTGGCTTTAACTGCTTATCTGGGAAGGAACCACATTTGGTAACCTTGGCAACAGTTCAAAATGAAGGCAAGAGGGTGGCCAGTTTAAGACTCTGGTAAAGTTTCTCAAAGTTAACCAAAACCAGTTATTGTTTCGGGGAAATACCAGTCTGGATTTAAGATATCGGCTGTTCGTGGAGGCTGCCGCCAAAAAGAAAGAGTTTGACCAAAATGTCATTGTTTTAAATTTAATGTTATCAAAAATACTACAAGCATCCATACTCAGTCGTACATGAACTGATATCGGACTGGAAAAAAGTGGAACTGAACATCCCTGGACGACAACATTGAATTTGACGTCCATTACTTTTGAATCTAGATTATCCTTCAAATTAAATATTAAACCTAAAGGAGACATTTAAAACTGAGACCGAAGGCTGCCAAATTTAAATTGGGTAACAGAGCTAAGAGCCTGTAAGCGCTGTAAATAAGCCGTAAAATCTTAAAATCAATTCTAAAAAAAAAAATAAAAAATCAATAGCGTTATGCTAAATTCGGATGATGTCATGCATTTGATTCAGTGACTTGCATCTTGACTATTTCTTGACAAATTTTCATTTTTCCTCACTTTGGTTCGAATTTGGTGCGAATAAATGATGAACCGAGACTTTATGCCTCCCACTTGCATTGTTGCCAAACACCGCACTGTACATCACCGTTCCATTGACTACCAAATGCAGAAGTCAATTAGCACCGAAACAAAAGAATGTGTCCAACATTCCATTTGTTGCCTCTGCGAGCGTGACGTTCCGACGTCACAATATAAAAATACATAATAAATTAGATTAACAAAGCTTTTCACTTATCCTCTTTTGTTTTCTGTCTATTTCTATCCGTCCCCATTTGGTTCTGAAAATCAGCATTGCTTATTTCGACAAATGTGTAACATTGGCCAGACCAAGAACTGAATATTTCTGCAGGTTTAATCCACCCAAACGAACAATTCAGCCTCCGCGAGCTAATATTGTTTACAGACACAGTTATAAGCAACAAAATTCATAAAATTACCAATTGTTCCGGTCAGAATTTTGACATTCACTTTCCGGATTTAGTCCGACGAATTCAAAACCAACGAAGTAAACAGGGGTCCAATCAGGTCGGTGTCAGACGGCTCCTGTCGCGCGCAATGCATTCTGGGACTTGTAGGGAGTTGCTCAGCACCCTATCGTTCGTCAATGCACTGATAAATAAAGTAAAGTAAATATGAACATTAAGTACATATTTGAGTGATTAAAAATGTCACATAACTTAAATTACCCTAGTCATCGTCAAAGACTTTGAAATAATTCAATGAATAAAAAGTTAATTAGGAGACCTGTGGAAAACAATGTGACTAAAGCAACAACATGACCTCCTCAGACTTGTTGTCATAGTGAAACAACATTTTTTTTTTTTTACCAAATCAGTGTTGCCTGGTTTAAAGTTATTATAGAATTGCTTTTGGAAATCAGGTGTGCATAGAGTGAAGCCGACATTTGCGAGAGAACGTGAAGTGTCATCACATCTGCACGTACACGCGTGCGTGTGCATGCTCGCGATGAGACGGAAAATGCCACACCTGTCGTGCTCCCCAAATAACATTTATCAACCGGTGAGCGAGATCCCGCGTATGTGCGCGCGTGTTCTTCGCCAGCTTGAAAGCTCATAAGAAATAGACCTTTCACAAATCCCGTTGATATTTAAAAGCGTCTCCTCGGGCCCGCAGCGCACTCCCAACATGAGCTCGTGGTGAATTCTCCCAATCCCTGCACGATGAGCAGCGGTCGATGCCATCGACAAGCCTCGTTGAAGCCAAGCTTTTCTTTGAAGCAGGCTTAAGACTACAGAGCGGAGATGAAGAAGAAGGGTTGCGGAAAAACTGCCATCCTCGTGCTTCTTTGTCTCTTCTTATTGCTGTCAAATATAATGAAATAGCGTCCTCTGGTCTCAACTTGGCTCTGCTGGCTGTGATTTGTCCCCCCCCCCCATTGAGATTCCAACATGAGGAGACATACTCTCACAAGAAAATGTGTTATGTCCAGGCTCTAGGTTTCCTTTTTATCAATTAAAGATGCTCGATTACCGACACTGTATTGGAAAGGGCCGATACCAGCCACTGATACTCAACGCTATAAAAAAATCTGACCGAGTGAATCCTCCTCGGCAATAGATGGCGCTATACTGCAGCAATTTGACATCAGCAAATCATCATCCGGATTAAAAGAGATATCATACAAAACAACTTGGTTTTGGTCCTCGTATCGGTGAGAATTCAAAGAGTATCGAACATCCCTAATATCAATTTTGAGGTCCAAGTTGTGGAACTGCTCTCTCAGTAAACTTTTGGAAATTTATGCATACGCGTATGAAACTAATGCTGTGGTGGGAATTTTGGTGCAACTCACTAAAATGGTCTGAATTTGTTCGTAAAACACTTCTGGTTTGCGGGGATATTCCATCAACCTTACTAAAGATAAACATGGACAAATTTAAGATTTACAGAAACAAAAGGCTTCTTTCAAGTGCTTACCACAAGTTTGGCTAAAAACATTAGCGAGCACTTCTCCTTTGCCGAGATTTCAGTTTCTCCTCGAGGATCACGTCCACTCGGATCGTAGGAGGGGAGTCAGCTGGGCTCACGTCGTCATGGCAACCACCTCTCCACGCTCCGCCAGTGTTGCAACAAACGGCGGGATGTGATGTTCCTCTGATGGTGTGAACCCGTCAGGAGGAGATGCCATCCAGCTGTCCACCAGATCCGCATCTCCACGCTATCGCGTTTAGCACGTCCACCCCCACGCGCCCGACAAAGACGAGCCGGGCCTGCTGTCTCTCGCCTCTCCCATTCGCTGTCATGTGGACATTAGAAGGGGCACGCAAGGAAGTGGACAGGCCGAAGGCTCGCGTGCACTTTTATCGATCGTTCAAACAAGCAACATTTACTTTATTCTCCTCCCTCGTGCCGGACACTTGATCGATTCAGAAAAGGAGACTGCTTGAATCGCTTAGCCTTCATTACATTAGAGAAGAAGCTGGGATCATTATTTCACGCATAATGGCTCAGACGTGGGGGTGGGGGAGGTATAATGTGCTGCCAGTAGACAATTCATCTTAAGGCTTGCTTTATATCCTGTGAGTCACAATAAAGCATACCGGAAGGCGGAGTTTGAACAACATTAGCTTGGAGAATATTTTTCAAAACAACACTTGGCACTAGTTCACATCAACATCTGAGTAAAAAATATGAGTACTAGTGACAGCAAAAAGGTTAATTGTGAGGATAACCATAGAAGCAGCAATGGTCCAATTGAAGATTTTTGGTAATAGCAACCATTGAATCATAAATAGTCCAGTTTCAATTTGTTCATGTCGTTTTCCCCAGACATTAAACGATTCAGAAATGGTCCTTTTGGACATTCAATGCAAAGTTTAGGTTTTTGTTCCTTCCTCTTGCAGGATTTGCTCAATCTCTCCTGATACTAAACAGGCTTTGAAACTTGTTTTTACCCCCAACAAGTCACCCCTCCCATTTAGTTTATCATACACGTATCGAGTTATGTATCAAATCATCTTTATTGGAGAGATTCACATTTCTCATCACTACGACTCTTGATGATAAAAAAACAAGGCAGTCAAATCCCAAGTGACAGATGAATTGAGGCTCTTTTCTTTTCTCACATGCATCTTTCCATGGCGCAGCATTAGCATACTTGGACGGCCGACAGAAAACGGCGGCGATTTGCCATTTGCAGTGGGATGCTACTTGACATGCGGGTACATGCAAAGTGAGACGGCCATTAGCATGTGCCGTTCTCCGCGGGGTGGGCAAATTTTTTTTTTTGGGGGGGACAGCTTGTATCAAAATCGCGTGGAATTCAGACTGCGAGGCCCGACAGGAACGCAAAACAATTTCACGGCTCAACTATGAGAGAGAACAGTGCTTCGTTTGACACTAAATCAAAGTGGAACAAATGCATTAAGACGGCGGAGAGCTTCTCACTCAGCAAAAATAATGAAATCAGCAAAAATAATGAAATCAGCGCTCGGATACAGACTCTTGAAAAGGACGGGCTTATTAGTCTCTAGTGATTCTGAGTCGAGCCTGCTGAGGTCTTTGTCCCCTCCACAGTACGAGCTTGGATCCTCTCCCCGAGCCACGTCGTCTTGCTCCAGTCTCCACTTGGCGGCCGCTTTACAAGCGCCTCCTGCGTCACTGCGGAAAACCAAAGAGATGAGACGTCAGGGAAAGGCGTCAAAGCACGTGTCGAAGTGCTGAAATGTGCGCTGATTTGATAGCACGAAAAATGGCGATAGGGAGAAAAAAAATCCATTTGAAGCAGCACTTGCGTTCCCCCCGACCAAGCGGCAGCTTTCTGACGTTCGCCGAGACCAATTCACGACAAACGGATCAGTTTACGCATTCAATCAGCTTGAAAGTCACAGGTCGCCTTTTTTTAATCCGGCATACTCTGCTCAGAGGGAAAATGTGACTGAAAAACAATTCAAATAGTATGTGGCTGTGTTGCCATCACATGGAAAAATGACAGTTCAAGTTCCACTGAGGGCAAACCATCCGAATTGTGCATTTCCAACTGGAAAGCACAGGAAAGACGCGATAGAGCACGCAGAGCAAACTCGTAATCTCACTAACATGGTAGTAAAAATCATAATGGCTGTAAATATTTGTATGACGACCGGTCCCGTCTTTGTGGGACATACAAGTGTAGTGTGTGTACTGAAATCTTTTGCACGGCAGTTAAGTTGATTAAAGTGTGACCGAGCAGTGCTTCTCTCCAAACGTTCATTTAACTTTTTCCTGTCCTCCAGGCAGACACTATATTGTGAGTAATTCCTCAGACAGCGCTCTTCCTCCACCCCCCCCCGCTACGACTGTTTCCATTCCGGGAATCGCCAGAGTCCCTTTAGCTGCCGTTTCCTCTCTGTCGTAGGGGAGCCTCGAGCAACGGCTGCTCATTAGTCACTTTTGCCGAGACCGCGGTGACACTAGTGAGTCGCGCCCCCCCACAGCCGGTACCGCCCTCGGCGAGCGACGGCACACGCCAATTCGCACGCTTGTCAAGCGACGAGGAAATCATCAGAAGCCGTCCGAGCTTTTAGACGCTGGGAACATTCGTCAGCACGCTGCTGCATCTACACCACAGGGAAAAGAGCCCAAACATTTCCAGTCGAATAATCTCACAATCATGAGGCAAACCTTGCAGATTTAATCAATTTTAGGTCAAACTTTTACCACCGTAAAACCTTTATTCACTGCAAAGGCAACCTTTAAACATTTTTACACGGCAATAAAATTTTTATTAAGAGGTCAAACCGATAAAAGCGTATCAAAACCCAAGAATGGATTTTTTTTTTCGTTAAATGCCACTTACGTTGTGAAAATAAGTCAAGCATTGTTGTAATGTAACAACGCAACAGTGATTTTGATGACGAGAAACCACGAGCACAGCAGCTAACCTCAACCTGAAGAGGAATGTAGAAGCTGCTGAATTAAATATTAATGAGGGAATTTCCACCCAATGACTTGTGGACAAACGCCTCGATGCCAAGCATCTTAATGATGGTCGTTTTGCATTCCGGGAGAACGGGACCATTCATGGTTGGGGTGTGCCTCAGACTTGGTGCATAGTTTTGTTTTTTCACGGCAACGTAAGCTGTGGCGAGGCGGAACGAAAATCAAAGACAAACAGAACAGTCCAGTTCTCGTTGTGCTTGCAGGGCAAGTTAAAAAAATGATGGAGGGTGAATTTAAAAGTCATCAATCATGAACATTCAGCAAAATTCTTTTTTAAATATTACAAATTTTTGAACTAATTCGTAAAATTAATTTAAAAAAATAAATAAAATGTCCTCACAAAATTGACGCACGCACAAAAAAGAAAAAAAAAAGATCTACCCAGGGTAGGTTTCCATAGTGCTCTTGAAGTACTCCCTTTGATCTCAAGTGTTGGTCGGTGAGGTTATGAAAGCACTGCCTGATTAGAGGAAGATGCCGGTAATACACTCGAGTGCCGTAGCATCATGGGGGTGGTTTGTTAATGGAAAGTGAGGCGATGGAAGACCAACCTGGGGGGTCACATGGCCTCCCTCCAGCAGTGTGGCTCTCCTGGCACTCTGCGAGAGGCCTAGCCGGGCCTGGAGGAAGTAAAGAGCCCAAATCAATACCCGGTGGACAGAACACATGGAGACACTTGTGAGATGGAGCTCATGCAACGTGTCTACAAGAGAACATCTGCACATGCAACTCCGTTATTGGTAACTTTGTACAAGGTGGAACATTTTTTTTAAAAGAAATATTACAAAAAAAAAAAAAAAAAGCTGTTGACTTAGATTTGGCTTTGTTCATTTTAGCAAGAGTTGCATTAACACTAGCCTGATAACTGGTTAGTACACAGAACAATTATTTTAGTACATAGAATACATTGATGTTGATTTTTTTTTTCTCTTAACTTTTTGAGTCTTTTTTTTTCGTCTTGGGTTACTACTTTTAAAGCAAGTTTATGTCAAAGGATAAAAAAAAAAAAGCACACTACCAAATTAAACATTTAGGGTTAGGTTACCTTTACAGTGGAGTTGTCTAGGTTAAAAGCCTCCTCTCCATTGCACTGCCATTAGTGTGTCATTCATGACAACGAGGCCTAGATCCTGAATGGTGGTTTGAATTCAGTTAATTTGCAGCGGCGATGAAAGCAATTGTCATTAGCGGTTAAAACGAGACCACAGGTAAGAGGATTGAAAAAGTCTTATACATACCCAGGCATTCAATGCTTTACAACTCTATACACATTAGGAAGCTATCCGGCTTATTTTAGCGGCCTTACCTCGGGGTCCTTTTTAAAAAGTATAGAAAGAGAGAGAGAGAATAAGTCGAGCTCGTTTGGTAATCCATCAAGACATCATTTAAGGAGGGTTAAAGTCTGGCACACGTCAAAAGCAAAACTCATTTAGGATTTAAAATGCGCTTTTGAAAACAAAAAAGGCCATTTCAGATTGGACTGGGACAGGAAAACAAATCAACGTTTCATAGAAAACCCACTAAGCTTTATTGACAAACTGCTGCAAAACATCTTTTGGACAGATTTAGTAACCTATTTAGGCAAGCGTACACATGTAGCATAATGCATTTTATGGAGAGGGTACAGAGTAAGTACAGTTAGGAGGTTTTAAAATATGTACAAGAGTTGGGATTGAGCTGCAGGATCCCTTCTCTGCGGAGAGAGACGACCCATGTGGAGATTTGTGTCCCAATCCTTCGTGTTCTTCTCTTTTTGGGGCATGCAGTTTATGCAGAATCAGATCACAATCAGGAAGACCTGAAGTGTTTGCGAGCATAACAGGAGGCCATTTGGTGCACAGAGCCTGTTAGAATGTCGTTGGGGTTTTTTTTTTTTGTTTGTTTACATGTAAGTCAAATGGAGGATATGAGGACAGGCCATCTCAACAGTGTCTTATTAGGGCTATATTTCAAAACTCGAAAAGGACAATGACAAATATTGCAGCCTACAGTCTAAATAAAGAATGTTTTAGAACTATTTAAATCAAAACATCACAAAGAATGAACTGATTTGCATTACCTTTAATCTTTACTTGATTTTAGATTTCTTTTGGTTTCTACATTACAGGTTTACAAAAAAAAAAGGTCTTTTTATTGGGCTATATTAACAGAATTTTGAAATGTAGCCTAAATGGGAATCTGCAACTGAACCTTGACAGATTCTTTATTTAAGAAGCACAATTAAAATGTATCCTTTAAGACAGGTGGAGAATGAGCCATTAGTTCAACTGGAAATTACTATTACAAAACATTTTTTTTGTTTAAAAGAAGAAAAAAAAACAATGCCAAAAAAAGCCAGAGGGAGAGGGGATGGTCGGAGAAAAATAATACAGGAAAATAACCAAACTAAAGGATTTTTTTTTTTTAGAAATTGCTTTGGTTATTGTGTATGGTATGTGTATTGGGGGATGTGATGTGTAGCCAAATCTTAAAAAAAAAAAAATAATAATAAAAAAAAAATTATCAGATTTTCTGTCCCCAATGTTGTAAAAAGTCCAATTAAGAGGGGGGAAAAAAAAAACGAAACAAAAAGGAACCAAAGCCAAAATGGACAATTACTTGTGTCGGGCTGCTTAAAGCGAGAGCTGCCGTTGTCGACAGGCGCTCGTCATGGCAACCCTGTAAGGGGGAGGGCGGGTCTGCTTCAGTACTGTTGGTACGGGTGCTGCCTGTAGGCTGTCTTGGCACCTCCTCTGGCTGCCGGCGCCGCTTTACCCGGAGCTGCCCGCTGGGTGCCGTTCCAGTCGTCCTGGGCTGGGGAGCACACGTGCACATTACACATTAACGCCACTACAATTGAGAAACTAGTGCAAGAGCATTTGACGACCACAAAATCTCACAGGATGGCCCCAAGTATTTATATATACACTGACCAAAGTTTTCATATGACTCTGCAGACTCTCCGTGGCCGTAGTCGTAATATTCTGCCTCTCTGATGGGCGTACATAATAGGGAAGAGGAAAGGGGGAGTAAAAAAAAAAAAGAAGAAGAAAATCAATCTCAACCCAACATCAAGTACCAGCTGAGTGAAACGTGCCAATTTGGTTTGCATGAGAGATCAAAGCTCGAGCCAAGCAGCCAAGTGGCAACCGGTTGGACTGCTGCAGAACGCTTCAAAACATTTCGAGGCAATGTGGCAGGTGAGAAGCGAGAAACGTGTGAGTCACTCACGCCTGTGGCTGGCTGTAATAGCTGTCGTATGACTGGTAGGTGGTGTCGGCGTAGCTTTCGTCGTAGGCCTGGAAGGGGGGGCAGGAAAAGAGAGAAGGGAAGAGCCTTGTTAATGCACTGGACCGAGCATCGCAATTCTTGACCACACAGTGCATCAACGTGACTTACATATTCCTGATAGCTCTCGGCGACTGCGGCAGGAGTGTGCTGGTGGGGCAGCATTCTCTGGGGGGGTCCGCTAGCAGACAGCCTGGCACCACGGGGCGCTGCCGCTCCCCTGGCAGCAGCGGCGGCGCCAGCAGGTCCTCCGCGGGCTGCCGGGGCGCCCCTTCCTGCTCCGCGAGCTCCCCGAGCTGCGCCACGAGGGGGCATGCCCCTTCCCCTGGGACAAGAGAACATGCTCAATGAGAAAAGTCCACCAACATCGCCCTTGCGACATTTCCGCTTCTTACCTGTGCGCTCCTGGGGGGCCGCCGCGTCCCCGAATAGGCATGCCGCCTCGTCCTCGGGCACCGAGCTCCTGGCCGCCGTTGAGGTATCCCATCTCCATGAACTGCTCTTGGCAGATGTCGTCCGTCACATCCTGCATGCAGCGCAGAAAACACAGCAGGGACTAAGCCTAAAGCTGACTTTATACATATTTTGATTGCATGAAATTTTATTGATCATTGCAAACAAATCAAAACCAGCCACGAAGAAATGTGAGCAAGCAGACGGAGCAACACAGAATAAAAAAAACAACAACAACTTCAAAATACAAAGCTTCCTTGGCATTGGAAACCGCCCTTCACTATATTCCTTGATTGAGCCTGTTGTGACGGCATGATACTTTAATTCATAAAAAAGTTGCAGCGGATTAGCGGTCCGCCTGCCCAGACAACACAAATCCCACAACATAACCCTGCGTTTTCCTTCGGGGAGCAATTTAGATCGCCCCTTTGTGACCCAATCAATTTTTTTCATACAGCAGACCTGCATCAGAATGCACGCAGTCTCAAGACTTCAAAAAAGACAGAACGCGCTTGAATATAAAAGAGCAGATGGCAACTTTCAATTACTTAGAGCGACTGGCTAAAAGCAGGAGTGATTTGACTGATCGCGAATGAATCTATGGCGACGTGTCGCGTCACTGCCGCGGCATCTCGCGGACCGGATGCGCGACAGCCATTAAGACTTGAGGTGTTAGATGAAATCCCACTTTAGAAATGATCAAAAATGCAGTAACAGGGTCGCCAAAAGGAGCCACAGACATTTAACAGAGAAGGCGAGGTCCTGCCTTTTTGGGGAGGATTTCCATTTATCCACACGCATCAAAAGCCCCAGCATGAACCCGAGGACAAGTGCGGCTAATCAAGTGAAGGCACAGAGGAACCACTAAAGTCAAAGGGGCCAAAATTTAATGATTCGGAGCTTAACTGCAATGTTCTGGGAAAATCCGCTTCAAAGGAACAAGCTAAACTTTTGTTTGTAGTTCGGCCCAAGGTCATCAGGTCCTTCACATTTATTTTTAATGCAATGCCACCACCGAACATATGAGCTTCAATTACACACACGAACACATTTATATTTCCACATAGATGCCAACAATGGCTAGCATGAATCGTGACCCACCCCCACGTCATGCGTCCCCAAAAGGTTGAGTGGCATTACTTGCATGCCACTTATAACATTGTACATTTTTTCAGATGACGATCTGCTGTAAAAACCACCCCGTGGCACGCATTAAATCATGACCAGAATCCAAATGACAGCGATAAAAACCTGACAAATTACGGCCATCTGGCATCTTTTATTTTACACATCCCAGCAGGAACACCATCACGACAGGTTTAGCTCTTTCCTCTTCACAATGCTGCGGCCCAATTCAAAATACGAGGCCTTCCACAAACCCCAGAGTGGAGCACTGTTAGCGAGCACGTAACATTTGTTCCAACCAGATGGACGTAAGGTTCAACAACATCAGCGGAAAACAAAGCCGGGGTGCCCATGCAGCACGGCGTGGACTTAAACTCACAGCTGTCTGGACGTTAAACATCTCTAGAGGAGAGAGAGAAATAGACAAACCTGAAGAAGAGTGTCGCGGGTTTTTCATGCACTAACAGAGTCTCCATTATGCACGCTGCCACCCTCCTAAGAAAAGAGCACCCTGACTGAACGAGGGCGCTTTGTTCAAGCTGCCAGGAAGCCAGCGGCGCTGCAGCTACTTTTTTAATCAACATTTGTCGAAAAAAAGGAGACATGGACATAATGCATTTTAAACAGCAAGTGGATTACATCCCAGTATTGTCATCATGTCAACCACAAGTCAAACTCCTAATGTTTGACGGACTGAGACGATGACTCGGCTGCAAGTTAAAAGTGAATTTCCGGAGCTAAGGTAGAAAACAACATGTCAATCTTGGTGCGAGGAGAGGAGAGAGAAAAAAAAAACATTTCTCTCCATGTGTGTCACATTTTTGACAACCATTCATCCCATCCAATTCAAGCATGAAAAGTTCAGAGACACAAAAGTCAACACCGAGTGGTTTTGATGAGCCGGCATTGCAGAAATAGAAACGTGAGCGATGACAATGATGCTGTAATAAATCCAAGCTGTGCACAACTCACAGGAAACAGGAACTTCTTGACTTCCTCCATGGCGTGGGCCATGCGCAGGTAGGCCTCGGGCAGCGGGGCGAACACCTCGACAAACACGTGCAGCTCCATGGTCAGGTGGGAGTACTTTGGCTCGCCGCCGTTCCTCAGCTCTTCCTCCTTCAACGTGGAAAAGGAGACATTCACGTTTTGGGCATTCTCAAGTCGCTTAATAACAACCCAAATTGGCGCACGGCCAGTTTAAAAAGTCTATTCTTAAAAAGGAGCAAATGTGCAGCACGGTGATGCCACCTTTGGGTGCAGCCATCTGGGCACAATTTGAGGCTTGCACATGTGCCAGACGTGCAATGGCTTCGGGAAACCCGGTCGACAAGTGTGACATTCCAGATGTGGATGGGCTACAGTTTTAAAAGGGTGCAAATTCCAGGAATGTTTCATCGGAACTTCCACAAGAAGTGTGAGAAATCCCTGATTTATTCACTTTGCAGCTGTGTTCATACCTTCGCTTTGTCTCTCATGGAGCCCTTGCCCAACACGGAGATCTTGGCCCCGGTTTCCTCCTGCAGACGTTTGATGGTGTTTCCTTGGGGTCCCAGGATCTTGCCCACGAAATTGAACTGGAGAAGCAAAAGTCAAGCAGAAAAACTTGAGACTGCTGCAGAGTGGGGAGATAAAAAGGCAAGTTTTCAGTCAAGGCAAAATAACTGGTCAGGGTCCTTGAGGCAGCAGCTATGAGCCCATGAAAGTTGTCAGACAGTCACCACCAAAACGTCAGACGGCGAGCGGGGGGCCCTGATGCACAAGTGTGGTCGGACAGCTGGGTATTCGGACTTTTGATGTGAAAATAGTAAAACTAGACTGGGATCAGCACGAGAGGTTCCGCTGGGCTTTTACAATTAACATGCAAATGAAGGAGTAGCTGGCATGATTCTCTTAGTGCACACATAAAACCCGCCCATCTATTTCCCTCACAGCCACACGAGTTAAAACAACATAGCCGCGAGTCTGGGAGGCTTGTCGTAAATTACATTTATACGGCGGGGACGTTTGCACATTTAGTGAGTCCAAACAGAAGGAGGGGATGCAAAACAGCAGGGCAGAATGAAAATCAGAGCAGCCATGTTAGCATTTCGATCGCTTCAAGGCTATTCTATAACACTACATCGATATAAACTGTAATTACGCCACTGAGTTTTAAGATGAAGATTAAGACAAGTAATTTGAGACCCCGCGTAACCCTGCGGCTTTATGTAATTGAACCTCGACTGCAGCGGGATAAATTGAATCTCAACGGGGGCATGAGGAAGAGAGGGAAAAAAAGAAGCTTGCCTTGGGGTACTGTTTCACAGGTATGAGGATCCGTTCCTTGAGTTTGACAAACTTGTTTGTGAAAAGATCCAGGTAAGTCTCTGACTCCTTAGACTCGCCCTTCTCGATCCTCTCGATTTCTGCAAGGAGAGGGATTGGTTCAGCCTATGTAATCACGTAATGGTATTAGAATCAAAAGGCACATGAAGTCGAACAACCATGTAAACATTGATTAAAAGAGCGAAACATTATGAATGAAATATACAAGCGGAAAGAGTGTTGAAATTGCATCAGTGATATCAGCAAAGGCTTTAGCGCAAACTAAACTGTGTTATAGTAGCCGGTAGATCACGTGACATAGAGCAACAAGATGAAAGCTGTCCAGGTGAAGAACTGCCATCTCCTTCACATGAAACTAGAAATGACTTTGGATGCATTGCTCCAATTCAAGAGAAATACAGAAAACAGCTTGAAAGTTTTAGTTATACTGAGCAAGTAATCGTGATGCAATTTTGCACCAATCACTACACAAAATTTAAATTATGAAACAGTAAAAGAGGGCAGTTTCGAGGTCATGCATGCTGTTAAAGAATCTAGATTTTTTTTAACCACTCAGGGGGCAGTGTGCTGAGCACTATGCAGAGTTTGGGAACCAAGGGTCTAAACTGCATTAACGAGCAAAAAAAAAAGAAGTGCGGGAATTAAACTACCTTCTCACTTTCAGTCAGAATCCTGCATGTACACAAACTATCTTATGTGGACCACTGGAATGTACGCCACTGTCACAATTCTGCACAGTCACCACTTCATTTGTGTCGAGCTGAAAACTGAAAGTGTTTTATTACGCATGATGATGCGTGAATGTGCAAGGGGGAATTTAATGAGAACCAGTCCATGTGGTGACAAGTATAAGAAAAAGGAAGAAACACTTGTGAAACACTAGCGGCAGATCATTTAGCACATTAAATGAGAGGATCAACTGCTAAATATATTTAATTTCTTTTAAAAAAAAATTATAATAAAACCCATTTTTTTAAGTTTGTGAGTTGTTCTTTTCTTGGGGGGACTTGCATCCCTTGTTCATAAAATCAAGGAGCGCCCCTGATTAGAAGGCGCGTTTTTTATATTTATCATCTTACTATTGTCAGACAATATTACTGTAGGAATAACGTGACTACTGTGCCTTTGTAGGTTACTAATAAACAAGGGTGCGCTGTGGTTGCGTACAAATTTGTCTCCGCCGTACGAACGGAACTCCGTCGTAAATCGAGCACCTCATGTGCAAAGCACGTAATAATGCATTAAAAACGTGTGTGATATTGCATTTTAAAACTTAAAACGTTTCATACTGCAGCAAGAGTTGTGCCTCTTCTCACCACAAACTGTTGTTTCAAAACGGTCATAAAAGCGTGCTAAGTTTGCTTAGGATCAGACAAAGAAAGTCGATGGCGGTTGTGCGAATATAGAGAGGGGGGCTCCCTCGTGGCCGAAGACCACCAAGTGCTTTCAATCCTCGGATATTGCAAAATATTTGAGGGCTAATAAAATTAATTCAGAGATAATAGGAGAAAATACAGGGGCGGACGACGTTTGTTTAAAGGCGAAAAATACGACGACGGCGGCGCTTTGACCCTCGCTCCATGAAGAAGTGAAACGTTAAAAAAAAAGTATAAAGTGCAGCTTTAATAGCCACCACTCGTAATATAAAAAAAAGACTTTGACAAACAGTGATTGTTGCAGGATTTAATCGAATTACGCAAGTCGAACCGAACGCTTCCGGTTGGAGCCATAATGGAGTCCCGCTCGTCGCCACATGGCGTTAGACGACGTAGAGACTAGTCGTCGGTCGCCTTTCCCTCTCGACAAACTTCCACCCAACGCACAAAACACCGAACAAAAAAGGCACGCTAATTCGCTTTACCTGCTTCTAAAAGTTTCATGGCGTGTGTGAAAGACGAATCCAGGCTGTCCTTCTCTGCCAGCAGCTGAGGGAGATATTTGTTGTCGCCGTTCTCCATTTTGAGTTACAACAGAAGGGAGAGAGGGTGGCTCACTTCGGGTGGAGTTAAAAGCTTATAGCGGCCCCCAAAAAAAATCCAACCAAGGAGGTGCAAAAAGTAGTCCTTCTGTAACTCGGAATTGACGCGTATAGAATTTTCCTTTGAGTAAATATTTTACGCTGGTTTCTCGAAATCGGACGTGTCCGCGACTTTATTGTTGGCGTGGTTGGTCCCAATCACGATGCGCTTAGTCCGCCGACTGGGTTGAAATGAAAGAAGAAGAAGAAGATCCGGGAGAGAGGCTGCCAAAGCCGGAAGTGACGTCATGGTTACGTAAATTGCTAGAGCAACGCCCCCTGATAAAAGATTACATGCTTAATTTTTTTGCGTCAAAATTACTTTAGTACTACAAACAGTCATGGAAAAAAGTATTCACATTTTGTCCGTGCGTACAAGTATAAATATTAGTAAAAGTTAAAAAGTAGACTCAGAGATGTACTTAGTAGAATTGACAGTTTAGGCATCAACATAAAAAAAAACAACAGTTAATTTGTTTTATAAACTATTTTGTCGTTTTTAAGATTAACAGGCAGTCTGGCATCATGCATTTAGCAGCATCAATCTTATACTAAGGCATCTGGAAAAAAAACTCAATAAATGTTTAAAATTCAAACTTCATTTAATTTGATTTTAGCATGACAGTATTCTAATTATAGCAACAGGGTTGCAATTATCAGGTTTGCTAATCAAATATGTTACAGTTTTTGCTCAATGGTTCATGCTGACTGTGTTAGTTATGCGACATAAAATAAAAATGGAAACAATTCTTTTTTAGATAATAGTATCTGGGTTACATTGGTGAGACTGACAAACTCCATTGAAGCTGATCAAATTGAAAGGTATGTCATGATTTTTGAATAATTACTACTATTTAAAAAATATGTATGTAAAATGCTTAAAACAATTACAAGGAATACTGAAACATAATAATCCCCAAAAGCTAATTTAAAACTAGTTTTATCTGTTCAGTAATTATCTTATTTTGACAAATTAGGGAGTAGAAATGGTCCAACTGATTGGTTTTCAAACCCAGGCATTAAAATTAAAAAGAAAAACAAACAAGTAAAGTACTCATACCTGAAAAATCGACTTAAGATAAAAGCAAGCTTGCCTTGCCTAATGTTCTCCTGGAAACATTCCTGAATTTTCCAAGCTTTGAAAACGCAGCTCTTTACTGCCCCTCAGTGGCAGTGCTGAACATTGCCACAAGAACAGCTCAAATTAGTTCCATCTGAGGAAACCCTTTTCTTCTCCACTAATATCGATCCCACACACTTAGTGCAGAAGTGAAAAGAATGAGAGGAGGAGGAGGAGTGGGGGGCGTCAGGAGCAGACCTTTCGGGGATTGATTCCTCTGGTCTGGATGCTTGTAATGAACCTGTCATGCCATTGAGTGGAGCACACGAGAGGGTCAGACGGTTAGACTTGACCTAATGCATACCAAGCGAGTCCAGGTCAGTGCTTGTAGAGTAGCAGCAGTGAGCAAACCATAAAAAAAAAAAAAAAAAAAAAACAGCAGGCCATTTGTCAGTACGCCGCCTGAGAGAGAACCATTACAATTAACCGCAAGGTGCATCCAGGCGTGCATCTGCTCGGAACAAATGAGCTTCAAAATGTGTTTGCGGCGAGCACTTACGGCAGGTTGGAGACCAGCTCGTGCTATCTGTGATCTATCTATGACCATTACGCCGTTATTAGGATTGGGGCTCGCGAAAGGCCGTCCTGACTCATCTTGTCATTGACAGAATGCTTCTTCGCCTGTGAGCGGAATTTCGATGGGCTCATAAATGGAAGAGTTACCTCCTCGTGGCAGGTGGATGAGTTCCAAACCGTTAGTTGTGTGCCCGTCCCTGCAACGAAAAGCGCCAAAGTTCGGGGTTAACAGATGCAAGATGGAAGATGGTAAACAGGCAAAAGCGGCTGTTCATCCACATCAGCGCCAGTCAAGCGCGAAAGAGGTCACAAAATGGCAACGGTGCAGAATTAACCTTTGACGACTCCCAACTTGCCTTTGGAGCACAATTTCACGTTTAGCCGACGGCGGCACTAGTTAGTAACTCAAGTGAATGCCTCGAAAACACTCAACAAAAAATGCCCACGAATGAAACACTTGATTATTCTGACGAGACCTGATCTAAACCCTATTGAACATGCAGACTAAAGAGAGCCTCCCTTCAAACCTGAGGCAGTTACGCAACCTATCCAAACATCCATTGCTCAGGGTTCGCAAGTGTCAATAAATAATCTTTCCTCCGACCAAGTAAAGAATTACAAGCGTCCGCCATTCGCGTGTGTGTGCATGCGTTTTTGCGTGTGCAGCATCATAACATTTATGTCAAGTAAATTATTGAGGGGCTGCATCGGCTCTTCCCCCTCGAAAGATATTCGCAAGTGATTTATCATGCGCAGTCACATTCATTGAACCCAGATGAAAAGCCAATAAGACGTTTATAGATCCATATATATTACATATTATATATATCCCAGTAGCTCGTTAGCTTTTTATAGTCGTGCTCACCTTGGGGAAACGGCTCACGAGGCAGTTTGCATTTGACCACAACAGTAAGCAACGTGGAAAGAGGTTATAGTTTTTTTTCCGACGTATTTTCACCATGGTGGCATTATCGGATCATTTCGAGACACTGCGAAGCATTAAAGTGTTTTGCACCATTTCAGGCTTCTGGAATTTTTGAGGGGGGTGTGGCTAAAACATCGCCCCCACCAATAATTCCAACAGGAAACGCGTATCATTACCCTTCATCGTGAAAGCTTTTCTACGCCCATCAAATATGCTATTTCTCACCTCTTTGCTCCGTAGCATGTCCACAGCAATCCATAATTCCATTTTCCTGTTCATTTAAGAACAATAGCGCTGACTCAGCTTTTCAGCAGCGACTCGGCATCACATTGTCCTTGATTCTCAACCGTGTAATGTTCTCTTTATCTTTACGGCACAGTGTGGCAAGGATAAAGCTGTGAAACTAATATGTCTCACATATGCTGTGCGCTTGGAAGGGGAGTTTCTTTTCCCATATTATGCAGTGATAATAAAAATAAGAACTTCATTTGAACGTGCGGCGGGATACTTGGTGGTAAGAGTACATTTCTGGTTTGCAAAAGTAAACCTACTTACAAAAAAAGGCCATCAATCAAAATCCCTGAGGACTTTTTTTTTTTTTTTTTTGTCTTTCCACCTATCAGGATAGCCACCTCTTCTCCCCTGTCGTTGAGGATAATCAGACTGCATGTCAGGTCTTGTCTCCTACACCCGTCCAGGTTACAGGGTCCTTCTCCGAGTGTCTGCTCCGATTTGTCCACCTTGGCCCTTTGAGTCAAAGTATGCATACGTCCACAAAGCCCTGTGGAAACAAGCTTGATGAGAAAAAAAAATCACACAAAGACAAGTTGAGGCCTCTTGAATGGAAGTGCACCTGAATCCTGACGCTTGCCCTGATGAGGTGTGACGTCGGCCTTGAGTGGCTGAAAGTCTGCATTGCAAATGGAGTCGCCTCCAAACTCAAAGAAACACCTTCGAGAGAAACCAGCCAGTTGTTCTTCTCCGTTGCCGCTTGCGAGCTGGAAAGTGTGCGAGATATTTCCTTCGTTGACATTGACACGCAACATTTCGTTTAGGAACGATACATAACGAGTCTTGGTCCGTAAGAATGATCTCCCAGAGTTGTCTCAACAGGGTTAGGATCAGGTGAAAATATATACAGATCTTTTTTGTTTTGTTTTGCAGCGTTTGATGGCACGTTGAGAATTATTTTACTGCTGAAGCCACAGTTGTTCTTTTAATATCACAGCAGGACATGGTTAGTGAGCAACTCAAAACAGTTTCCCCCGTGGCATACTCCTTCTCTTCTTCAGCCGTCTGAAACTCAGCAGTCACCTCTAAACTGACTGCAATTTTGTCCAATTTAATTGCAATGAGCTAATTCACTCCAGTTCTCACCTCGGCTGCAGCTCTGATTATGATGATGAGCGGAGGAGTTAATAAGCTTATTAATTACCTGTGTAGGAGACAAACCGGCTCCCACGGTGACCCCCCCACCCACCACCACCACCTTGTCCCCCCGCCCCCTCCCTCCCCACACACTAACACAGCACTGCCATCCTTGCCCGACTGTCTCCAAGGTCGCTCTGCTTTTAACAGTGCTGGCTTTGCTACACGAATCTCAAAAGTCACCCGGTAATGAGCTTAATTAGAATAATTCAAGGTCGGGCAGGAGGACGACGACGTGTCGAGAGAGGAGCATAAAAAAGAACCAAGAACAAAATAAAAAGGAAACCATATTGCGCTGAGAGAGGCTTTAATGAGATGATGCGGCACGTCATGGTTAATGACTGCACATAAACGGGATATCTCGTCTGAATTTCAACACGGCTTTTTGGAATTTGAATACATGAGTGGAATCTGAAGGAAAGTATAGCGCAGACCTCCACAAAAGTGTAAAAATCACATTTAAAAGACCCATGATGTGCATCCCCCCCCTTCAGTCTACAGCCTGCAACCGCAGGCTTTGTTTTAGTGCGTTTGTGAGTTGATAGAAAACCCAAACCCCATCCCAAAAAGGTTATTTCTCTTCTAGTCTCTTCCTTTCAAGGGTAAACGCATTGTGAGGTCTTTTTTTAAACCCTGCAGAAAGTAGAATTTCCTCCCATTATGTCGCCAGTGTGAAGGGAAACTTAAAAGCCCCGCCCACTTTTCAGCTCCATCCGTGCGCACTCTCCTCTCTTCATTGTATCAAAAAGACACGCTCAGTGAAAGGGGGAAGTCGATCAGACGGGACAGGCCAGTTTGTGGTTTGGTAGGAAATAAACAAGTGAAATAAAACGGGCAAAATCAGCAAAAAAAAAAAAGCCTCTTAATCAAAACGGCGGCTGGCAAAGCAGTGGAGCAATAAGCGGCGACAAATTGAATCGCATACTTTTCATGCCACGTGTCATCAGGCTTCTTAAAAAAGAGAGAGCGAAGGGGGGGGAGAAAAAAAAGTTACCGAGGCTGTGAGATGTTCTGTCAGCAGAAAAGGTGACAGGTCATGAATTCTGTTTTCGACTGCAAAAGGAGGGAAAAGAAAAAATACACCATTCAAGAGAGGATGAACGATTGCGTGTCTTAAAAAATGATGCAGTGTTGTATATTATATGAGAAATATTTGTTAAAAAAGGACTTTTATGAAAAACGCTTGGACGTGGATGCACGGACCGATCCCATCAGTTATTAATGACACCGTCGCCGCAAGATCGTATTTAATAAGCACAAGGAACTTGTTTAAAACAGACGGTAGGTGTGGCGCAATATATATTTTTCATATTTCCGATTATGTTTTTTTTAAAGCTTTTATATAATACATTTTTGTTTCAGTTTACAATCCGTCCTCTCGTCTATTCTCACAATTGGATTTGCAGATGAACTAAAGTGAGAAGTACACAAATTCACAACCTTGTAAAGTGTTGATGCCAGCGTACGGTACTTGTGTGTGTGTGTTTGTGGTTATGCATGTAATAGAATATAAATTTGAGTCAGGCCTTGAGGGAGTGTAAATGATTATTCGTCCTCACTTGGCATGCCGCTTTAAATCACGCCCCCCGGGGCGCGGGGGGGCTGTTGAACCGCAACCCAACCGTCTAATCAGATCGAAACGTAACTTTTTAACGATGACGCAGCGTGTTTGGGCTGAAGAACGTGTCGCATGGGCGTAGGAAAACCACAGTTGATGTGCTGGAAGTTGCTCGAGGCCAGTTGGTGTTGAACCTTTGACGATTCTAAACTAAATAGCCCAGAGGAGCAGCTATAAATAGACTTCTGGCTCGAGCTTTAAGGGAGAGCTGGGCTACAGTGGTCCCTGGAACCAAAAGTGCTCTGCACTCGATTTGGACCAGGTCGCTGTTGACTGCGAGGCAAATGAAAGAACCACTTACCCACCACGCAACCAATTGAAAAACTCATTAGACCAGGGGTGGGCAAACATTTTGATTGGCGGGCCACAATGGGTTCTAAAATTTGACAGAGGGGCTGGACCAGGAGCAGATGGATGGAGTGTTTTGATCACCTCACCTCATCGGAGAAAATAAATACATTTAATTTTAAATGAATACAAATGCTGATAAAAACGAATTGAAATAAAACATTAAGAAGGTTTATTCATTTAATTTTTTTCAAATCTGGCAGGCCGGATTAAAGCATTTAACGGGCCGCATGTGGCCCCCCGGGCCGTAGGTTACCCACGCCTGCATTAGCCGGCCCTTCGAAGAAAAACTGAATTAGGCAACGGCTGGTTTAGGCCTGGCAACCTGCCTCACTGAAATTTGCGGCGGGTCAGGCACAAAGAAAAGCGGTTCGCTCACCATGACACAAAAACAAAATGAAGACTCTAACTGAAGTCGTCTAAATTATGTTGAACATTAAAAGTGTTATCTGAGCGGCTGTTGTTCCTCCTAAAGCTTTAAATCGTGACTGACAACCTCAGTTGACTTGAAACCCGACTTAGGGTGCTTAGCCTTTAAAGCGCGCGTGCTTGTGCATAATCACGCCTTGTGTTCGTATTCAAAAGATAATTTGATGGCTAATGAACGGATTACAACATTTGGAGGCGATTCAGACATGAGCCTTGAGGCCAATTTTTTCTTTTTTTTTCATTACGAGATCAATGTGTCCATATGAGCAATAAAAGTATTGTGACTTTCCGAAATGCCAAATTAGGCCTTATGGCACTCGGGCACGATGCTCACTGCTCAACCGCGGATTAATTTAACAAGCGGGCAGACTGGTGATCACTTTCTGGGGAGGAATTTTGGAAATGGGTGCGTGTCGTGAATTAGGGGAAATTAGTAAGCTTGAACAACTAACCCGCAGGCAATGTTTCATGCCATGAACAGTGACAGATTGGCTCAGAGCGTCAACGTACATGCAAGCTGACAAAATGCTTGAAGAAATGAGTACAAAGGAAGTCACAAGAAATCCTGTTCAACCAGAATTCGAAGGACTCACAGCATCCCACTTCTAAGTTACTTTCGCACCACACTACTGCCATCTGCTGCTGAGATCAGGCAGAAACTGACGTCTATTGTGGAGTGCACAAGAAAAAAAAAAATAAAGTACATCGTCTGATTTATAGTGACGTCATAAATGCAAATGAATCCCAAACACATTTGTCTGGATTCGGCTGAGCTGTATGACTTCAAAAATAAATTCTAACTGGCTCGCTATAATAAATCGAATTAGCTCTGCAGCAGTGCCATAGTAATCTAATAAAAATAAGAATTAAATGTGTCAAATAATGCAATATAAATGCATCACTTTTGTATTTGCTCTCAATTTCCAGGAGCTGACCTCAAATATTTTCCATGGACACAAAAATTAAAGTCCTATTAAATCTGTGAGGGCGCACTTTTTATTTGCTGAATAGGACATTTGTCCACACAATAAAGTATTACATCTTCATATTCAGTTTGTGAAAATGCGAGCCAAAAGTGATATAATAATAATTACAACGAATAATATTAATGTCACTGTTAACCATAAAGAAACTTCCGATTGCTCTGATGTCACCCCCTTTGGGAGCACGATACCCCGAGACTTCTCTCGTATGATGAATCGAGCGTCAACAGACAACAAACACGACATCGCACGGCCATCGTTAACAATACTTTTATTGTTGCTTGCTGTCAGATAAAAGCAGATAGCAAGGAGCATAATAATAACAATAATCATAATCATCATTTTTGGAGGGTTTCCTTTTGGAGGACGGAGCAAATCCCCCCCCCCCCCCCCCCCCCCACGTGACATGAATGCTACAAGACACTGTATCGTGAACAGTCACAACAATGGCTGCCATTGGCTTCAACACAAGAATTCCTTTTGAAAGAATGTTGGCTAGTGTTGTTCTGAACATCACCTGGACCACCTTTGGCATCGGGAGGCAACGCGATTTAAGAAACATGGGCTGTAGTTCCGCAAATAGTGGCGACTCAGATGCGGGTGAGGCGGTCAGACATCGCACTAATCATGTGGGGGGGGGGGTGTTTACGTGCCTTGGTCCGTGCTGCTGTTTTGGCTCGCAATGGGGCTTCAAATTGGCTCAACAACATTAGCTTCTGTGAACTGAGGTAATTACAGGTGTTTATTTGACATGGACGGCCGCTATTTCAGGAAATACGGTAACGCATTGCAGGATTTCCTTCAGCTGTCCGAATGTTTACAATTACTATGGTGAACAAACGCGTTCCGTAGGGAACTCTGACGTCCGTGTGCGAACAATGGCGTCTGTGATCTGAGGTAATAACTGTTACGCCCCATTTATTTTTCCGAATGGGAAAACAAGGGCATCCATACGAGGCAATTTGGATGGACGGCCACTATTTGAGGAAATGCGGTGAAGTAAGCCCAAAATTTCTTTCTCAAGCTGAGAGCCGGTTCACCTTGGTAGATGCTGCTGTTTTGGTTAGCAAAAGAGTTCATGTCCGTGTACGATCTGAGGTATTTACAGTTACGACCCGTTTTTTTTTTTTTTTTTTTCCCTGGTGCGGAAAAGGCAGACATTTGTTTGAGGGAGGCGTTTGGATTCATCTTAAAGCGGACGACGCAGAGGGACGGCCACTATTTGAGGAAATACGGTATATCACAAGCACATTTGTCCATTTGATGAACATTTCTTGAGCGACTCCGGCACAGTTGAAGTCTTCTAGTCATGTTTCAAGTTACACAACTCTACAGTATATTTTTTTTGCTAATGTCGTTAGTTTGAAGAAAAGCACCCACAAACGCAATACTCCTCCAGGTTATTATGTACACAAGCGTTATTATTACTATTAGAGTGAGATCCACTTTTGAAGTGCAGTACGTGAGCAAAAGCTTTTAGCTTATTCCAATAAGGAGGGAAGAAGACGGCGTGGTGATTTTCAATCACATTGACGTTTGTTTTGGTGGAGAGAAGCTTTACAGGCTTGGAAAATGAGGTTAGATGAGGGGGGAGGGAAAAAAAAAAAGCAACAAGAGCAGCATCGAGTGGAACAAAGACATGATGGATAGTCCTCGCTTTGTTCTACTAATAAAAAAAAAATGTATAAATAGAACATCCTGTTTGGAGTGAGCGTGTATATGATGAAGAAAATCTCTTGAAGCTTACACACACAAACACACACGCACATCTGGTGCACTTCTTCACTGTCTTAATCCGCAATTGTTGGATTTCCTGAGATTCCAGGTGTCCCTCAGGGCTTTGCAAATTCCAACATTGGCCGAATGATTTGATCAATCGACTCTTTGAGGTCGGGCGTCAGCACCGGAGAAAAGAAAAAAAAAAAAAAAACGAAAGAAAAACACGCACACATACATCCGTGCAGACGAGATCGTTGAAAGCGTCTCTCTGACCTGACCTGCAGGCACTTCACCACTCAGCATAAAAAAAAAAAAAAAAATGAGGTTGGAAATTTAAAAAAAAAAAATAAAATAGTTAAAATGGGTGAGGTATCCTTCAGGTAATTCTAAGGAATTTAGGCTTGTTAATACCACCTTGGAATGCACTACATATCGATATAAGTTTATGTATATATTTATATATGTACTGTATATTGCTGTTAACATAAGCAGGATAACTTTCGATAAATATGGCAGCCTCTTTTCCATCAGCGGCACCTTGAGTGAGCGTCAATCCCCCAAAGAGGAGGCAGACCTTTTTTTTTTTTTTTTTTTGAAAGTATTTAGATTAAAACTCAAATCGACATCACCAGCTTTTTGGTCACTCTTCATCCACAGTTTCCCTTTTTGGATCCTTCTCTTTCTGTTCCGCCACGTCTACGGCGGGGCTGGCGAGGGCCTCGGGGATGGCCCTCACGGAGGGGTCTTGTTGCTCCACCATTCTCTGGGTGGATGCCTCTTCCTGACAACGTGCAAGCGCCAACAACCGTCAAATTCAACATTTCACGTCACTTCAATCCGCCATTTTTGGTAAGCGACGTACCTGCTCTGAGAAACGTTGAGTGACCTGATCGGAGAACTCTTGCATCTCGCCCTCTTCGCCGTTGGAGTGGCAGCTCGGACTCGGGACCTCGATGCCGTGGCTTTCCAAAATGGCAGCTTCTATACATACATAAAAGGAATATAAGACATTTACACGGGCTTCTCCCTGGTGCCCATATCGAGCGCGCACCGATATTGGCTCGCCGCTTCATCTCCTTGCGGCGGTTGGCGAACCAGTTGTACACCTTTAAGGCCGTCACACGCTCAAATTCAGACAGCTTGCACCCTGAACACAAAAGAGAGTAAGAAACGGTTGTTACAATAGCATTAATATCAGGGGTGTGCAAACATTTTGATTGGCGGGCCACAGTGGGTTCGAAAATTTGACAGAGGAGCCGGACCAGGAGCAGATGGATGGAGTGTTTTGGTCACCTCACCTCATCGGAGGAAAAAAAAAAATTATTCATTTAATTATTTTCAAATTCGGCGGGCCGGATTAAAACGTCTAACGGGCCGCATGTGGCCCCCGGGCCGTAGTTTGCCCACCCCTGTGCTAGATGAATCACGACATGGAATGTTGCGAGAAATGTCTTTTGCCACCTGGTTTCTGGATGACCGAGTTGCAGGCGTTGGCGATCTCCTCCCGCTTTGCCTCATCGGGGTACTGGTTCTCCACGAAGAAGCTGGAAAGAACCGTGGAAATGTTAAAAATCGTGCTGCTCCTCGTTCTCGAAGGTATTGAAGAAAAACATTAGGCGGCACAAAAAAAAAAGAACTCGCGTTATTGGAACAGATCTTATAGTTGTCACACACGCACGCACACATCTGTCCTTGGATCTAAAACGGCTCCTTGGGATCAGCACTGCAGAGCCCCCCGTGTGGTCTTATTACCGTGAGTGCCCCTCGTACTTAATGCACACGTCTAATGGACAAATCAATTGTGCACAGTGGGTGGGAATGTTGGGGAGCAATTCTATTTTGTCAGCATCCTTCAGACCGGCCGAGAAAGAAGAAGTTAATTCCAGAGAAGCCGGTAATAAAAAACTGCTTCATAAAGTCAGCGCAAACAGGACAACGCACATAACCCTGAATGTGCATGCCGTGTTATTTGCTACTTGGAAAATAAGAAAAGATTTGTTCAAGGGTTTTTTTGCAGTAAAACCTAAGAATAATCACAACATATGCTGATTGCTGCGAGGAATGACCAAATAATTTGGTTGAGCGCACGTGAGCCAAAGAAGGCTGTTCCCAAAAATACAAGACTACAAAATCCCCCCCCCCACCGCGTCACATGGTGCCTCTCACCTCTCCATGATGGACTGGCACTCCTTCCTCCAGGTGAAACGGCTTCCTCGACGCAGCCTCAGCGGCGCCCCAACGATCGCCGGCCTGTCGGTCATGATGCCCGTCCGCCAGTCAGGTTCCTCCTTCACCATGGAGCGCATGGATAAAGTCGCACCTGCAGTAGAGAGGAGCCAGTGACGCCGTTGTCATAATGCGAGAGATGCTGAGGTTCGTTTTGAAATTGGGGTTAGACTCTGGCAAGTCCAGAGTTCTCCAATTAGCAATTCTGATTTCACGTACAGGTGTGTCTCACATATACACATATTGTAATATTCAACAATCTTTTGCTGCTACGCTTTTGACGATTAAATATGAAAACTAACAAAAACCCATTATACTAAAAAAAAAAAAAAACATTTTTTTTTTACCACAGTATTTAGAAAATAAAACATTAACATGGTTTATTCATTAAATTCTTTTTAAGTTCGGCGGGCCGGATTAAAACGTCTAAGAGGCCGCATGTGGCCCCCGGGCCGTAGTTTGCCCACCCCTGTGCTAGATGCAAGACCGGTTTTGGTGATGAGAGTGGAGTGGGGAGGGTCCAGGGTTACCTGGCTGGGCTGCGGTGGCGGCGGCGGCGGCAGTGTACCACGGCAACAAGTGCATCAGCAGCTCTCTCTGCCTGCTCCACACGGGGTTGGAGTTGGGGTTGAGGTTGGTGTTGGGGTTGGGGAGGCAGCCGCTCGCCCCCGCCGCCGCCAGCCCGTCTCTGTCCCCTCCCCTGGCCCTGGGGCTCACGCTGTGCTGGCTTTCGCTCCACCTCAGCCCTTCAGTCAGGGTAAGATTGCAGACGTCAGTTTGGAGAAATGGAATTTGTATTGTGCCGTGTTGCGCAATCAGCCAATGAGAATTCGCTGCTGCTTTTTCCTTTTTGCCGTGTCAGCCGAGTGAATAGAAGCGAAGCGCTGTGGCCGTGTTGGATCGGAACCACTGCGGTGGATCATTGTTGCTATTGTTAGTATCGGCTTGCGTAGGAGGGAAAACCAGCACCAGAGCGGCTCCAGCATGAGAACTACAGCAAAGCTTCAAGGGTGAAGCGGGGAAAGATTTCAAAGTAAAGATGAAGGCGGGAAGAAGCAACGCGCGTGTCAAGTCAACTATTTTTGGGCATGACAAGCCAAATCAAAGCTACGCGCGTCATCTTCCGCATGCAGGAGGAAGTCGTTTGTTAGAAAGCGTTCCTTTGAATCCAAGTTGGACCGCAAGCTTCTGTCTTTAGCAAACCCTCACCTGGGTTATTTCTCTCCAGCAGGTACCAGCGGTAGAAAGCTCTGCGTTTGGAGTCGCTCATTTCCAGTCCTTGCTGCAGCAACCACTGCGAGATATAACTCTGACTAATGCCTGAGGAAAGAAGGCAAAGAACATCGCACAATCAAAAATTAACACGATGACATTTCTTTGTATTATTTGCTTACCTGTAACTTGTCCCACGATTGCCTGCGAGATCCTTCGGTTGTTGAGGAATGTTTTTATCTCCTCTTTTACCAGGTTGCTATCCCTCCTGTGAAAGTTAAAAACAAAATATATGTCACTGCAGAGGAACTTTAACACAGTGGTGGCTTGCTTAACTTATTCAGTGAAAAGTCTTTTTTTTTTTTAGCTATCCCAGTACACCTGACCTGAATTAACGTGACTACACTCGTGGAGGAACAGCCAGCAGCTCTGGGGAGCTCAAGTGCCATTACCTGATGTTATAATAATCTGTCTTTGTCTGTTCCTTCATCCTTTTCTATCCATCCTCACCCAGTGCTAATTCATGCTTGACCTTCCTCACCTCATGTATTCCTCCACCTTCTCCTCCAGGTCCCACTCCTCCTCTCCGACCATGTCGTAGCTGAACGAGCGCTGCACGGCCACGCTGGTGGGGTACAGGGGAGGAGGTGAGGCCTCGAAGCTGTTGCTCGGGGACAGCGCCGCGCCGTCCAGCCCGGAGGTCTGCGTGGTGGCCGAGGCGAGGGAGAGAGAGGAGGTGGACGACGACGAGGACTGCGCCGGGGCGGAGGCGGTGGCGAGTGTGTTGTTGCTGTTGTTGTTGTTGTTACTGGAAGGGGCCGGGTGGGGGTCACAGTGAGGCGGGCGGTGGTCCGGGTCGAGCCTCTCCAGAGACTCCAAGGCGTGGACGATCTGTGGTTTGGTCATGCCGGAGAGGCGCAGACGCTGCAGGAGGTCGATCTGCTCGATGGTGTAGCGCGGCTCCACCCTGCAGCACTCCATTCTGACATCTGCACAATAGTTAAATAGACACCACAACATTAGGTACACCTGCATGGTTGTCTAAAAGCTTTTCCAGCCAATCACAGAGCACACATTGACAATTTAGAGTCGATCATGAACATAGCATGCATTTGGGGATGTGGGATGTGGTTGGAATACCTGGAAAAAAATTACACAAGCACGGGGAGAACAAGAATCTCCATACAGGAAGAGAGAGTAGAGATTCAAACCCAGATCCCTCAGAACTTTGAGGCAGACGTTCCAACCTAATTTTTTTCACCACTCATTGATTTAAAATGACCAAACTAATGCATTGCAATTTTGTGTAAAAAAATTATTTTTTATTCATAGTTTCAGAAGAAAATAAAATCTGCATTGACACATTTTATAGACTTGCAAAAATGAGATAAGCTTGTTGTCTAACTATTAAGACGTCCAGGAATGCCACTGTTTTTTTTTTTTTTCAATTAAGTCTCAAGTTAAAACTTCCTTAACAAATGTCAATGAAGACAACTCAGCGCATTGAATTCAGTATTTTTGCATGTCTATAGAGTGATTATAATTTGCATTTGACTCGAACCTCCAGCCCAGCGCTAGCTTACCTGATGGAGGGGGCGACGCGGAGAGGCGCCCCGGGAGTGGCTCCGCGCTTCGGGTCGCAGCGGGGACACACCACTGTCTCATGGCTCCGCTCGGCAAAAACTTCCGCTCGGCGTGGACCTCCTGCACGGAGCAGACGTGCCGCAGTGTGTCGCGGTGGTTAAGCGGCTATTAGCATGCTGGCAGACCGACAGCTTGAGGATGACTTGCCGGAAGGCTAAATCGGCTAAGCTAACTCAGTCTAGGTCCCTAGAGCCTGCTCGGAAACAATCGGTAAAGTTACACCTTATTGTCCATATGAAATGCGGAAGTCATATTAGTTTGGTTTCAAAATAAGAGAGAAACCCTTTTCAAATGCAAGGTAGCGATGATAAATGTGATTATAATTTGAAAAGCACAGGAAGCAATGTTGCCGCGGTTGTCCAATTCAATGCTTTTGACTGTCTCGTCTCGGTTAACTTATTTAAACTTCCACAATAGATGCTGCAAAATGTATTATAGCAATACATCTAATAAGTGTAACTACATAGCAACAAACATGATGTCCATGCAGATAACGAGCGGCAACGGACGCTGTTACCGGCGGGTTAGCCGCGCAGCTAGCACAGTTAGCTCGTCGCTAACTAGCACCGGGGTGGTCCCACGGCGGACGGCGTCTCGCTTACCTCTCGGCGGCCGTGGACGGACAGCTGCCGCCGGCTGGCTGGACGTTAACCAATGCGATCTGGACAACCAGACAACAAAAAGTGTCTCTATTCCCCAAAGTCCCCCGGCCCCTGAGCTTTTTTTTTCTTTTTTTTTACAGCCGAGTAAAAAACACCCACCGCTGGGTCATGTTGTCTTTGGGCTATGCAGCAATACTGTATGCAAATACTGTACAAGGAGTCTCGATTTATGACCCCCCTTCACCCGACACCACCGCCGTCAAGAACGTCTGGATTATTATGACTTCCGGTTGTCCTGTATACTCAGCAATGTAGACCCACTTTGCACACATGCAAAAAAAAAACCTCAAACAAACACACTTTTAGGCAAAACATAGAAAAAGTGAGCACATCTGTACTCCGTTGACATTTCCTTATGTGCGCCTGACCCAAAGCGATTCCATTGGGAACTTATTTAATGTGACAAAATGAGTATTTATGACGATCATACTGGATATAGCTGGACTGTGTCTTGCAAGACGTCAAAAATCTCATCGGGGATGCCATTGAGAGTGAGAAGTTTACCATTATTAATTTTTTGGGTTGTAGTACTCACATTTCGCCACGTGGTCGCGCTAAAGGCGCGATTTTGTGAGGTTTATTTTATAATAATAATGCCTTTATTAGTCCCACAATGGGGAAATTCGAGATTCAAACCCAGGCCTCCTGGGGAGACTGGGTCCTGAACGCGGCGCCTTAGACCACTCGGCCATCCTGGCAGCCACGAGATTCGAACCCAGGCCTCCTGGGGAGACTGGGTCCGGAACGCGGCGCCTTAGACCACTCGGCCATCCTATTTGCGATATACAAAGCCACAATAGTGAAATGATTGAAAATGGGCGAAAAAATACATTTAAAAAAACAATTTTCAATTCGATTGCTGAAAGAAGTCTAATTTTCATTTTAATTTCAAGTATTTTCCCATCTAGTGGTGTTAAATCAGTTTAGTGAGGTGGCTTGTTGTATTATGTATATATTCATTTTTATATAGAGATACGTATTAGACATCATTATTTGTTTAAAATGATTTAAAAAAAAAAACAATAATAAAAATAATTTTAAAAAACGTGTTAAAATAATAAAAGCAGAGTGGGCCTGATGCCAATCAAATCTAGTTCTTTATTTTATTTATTGAATCAGCTCTGGTGTAAGTAGTTTGACCAGAAAATATACTTTGACACTGACATTTCATTTACATTACATTAATATTGTAATTTTTATAATTAACTCGTATTTCTGCAGATTGTTGATTTTTTTTTTAAGTAAACAGGAAGCACCTTTCGAAACCACTAGAAAACAGGCGTGGCCTCAACAAGCTCACCTGTGCTCACCTGCGACTTAATTAATCACAGACAATGACGAATTACCATAGTAGCTTTCAAAATAAAACTATAGACTCTCCATAGACTCCATAAACTACTTTAAAAGCATTTGTTAGTCCTTTCCCAAATTTGTAGTAACATTTAAACTGTAACCAAACATGTTTGTGCTCCCCCAAAAAAATGTCAATACATTTCTAAACAAACTTTCCATATTTTATTTTGAAGATCAGGTCTGTCGACATGCTTGAGCTGTCTAACTGGCTGTGTGTGTGACTTGTTTAGTTAGAAATGAGGAGAGAGGACGTTCGCTCCTTCTTTTAATGCTTTTAAACCTCAAAGTCAACGTAAACTAATGGTGACCTGATCGAGATGGCCAGAACAGGTAACTGACCTCACATGGTTCTGATCCGTTTTAAATATATCCAAAGTTCATCAAATATTGTGACAGGGTGTGGTAGTCGTATGTCCAGAGGGGATGAAGTTTATGGGAACAACTAAACTCTATAAATAACGCCATTCAGTACTTAGTGAGAGTTAACGTAACGTAATGTTGTAAATAATACAGAGCAAACTGGTTTCTGGCTCTTTTTTATAAGCAATTAAGTCGGTTTGTCTGTCAATGCTGGAATGTGGGCGAGAAAAATATGAATCTGACAAAAATGAAAAAAAAAAAATTCAGAATGAGACTTAATTATTTTATTACTTTATGTTCATTTCAGGTGTGCAATGGATGGACTAATCACAACGCCCTTTGCCAAGAATGAGCATGTTTTGTTGCTTGATGATTAATAACATGGCTTCCCAAATTTTATTCTTGATAACAACCTGATATAAATTGACCCATGTCGGATTGGTGGTTTAATTTGGTTAAATGTAATATTTTCCTGTACTTTTTCCATGTTTTTGCAAGGGACATTCCGTCAGTACAAACTGACATTGTGATCATTAATGATTAATGCGAGCAACATTTCTGCACGCTTGACCTGGCTCGCGTGTCTCCGATCGATACAACAGCGGGTCGTTGAACCGGGGGGGTTGTGCGCCTGATGTAACGTGATCTTAAAACATGGCAGGGGTGTGTTGCGCCAGCCTGGAGCAGCCCGCCGCCCTGATGAAGATGGGCCTCAGCTTGGTGCTCGTGGGCCACGTCAACTTCTTGCTGGGAGCGCTGGTGCACGGCGTGGTGCTGCGCCACATCAACCTCCACAAGCAGGCTCGCGCTATGGAGTACGCCATCTCCAATGTGGTGGCGCTTGCGTCTGGACTGGTGGTGAGTGTTTTTGATATTACGCCACGATTAGGGAATGAGCCCTGTTGCCAATAGTAGAAATTTTTTTTTTTAAAAAAAGTTTGTAATTACCTTCTAGTAGAAAATGTAAATGTATCAGGTTGCTGGAGGCGACTCCAATGTTTCATCATGTTACAAATGGATTATTGCAACAGTTTCATTCTTTTTCTCTTCATGTTACTAAAACATAACTGCTGAGAGATCTGAACCTTATTTTTTTGTGACTGCAGGGAATTGTTGTTGGCATTCTGGCTATTGTCCTGTCTAAAAACAAGCGACGCCGAGGCCTGGTGAGCACTATCACTCTCTCGCTATTTTGTTAAGTCTCAACGGGGGAAAATATGTGGACTGCGAAGTATGTTTATGTTGATGCTGCTCTGATTTCCAGTTCATGTGTTTTGTCTAACAACACCAGAGTTTTCTTGACATGGAGAACAAATGTTGTTTGGCAAGCGTATTCACTCTAATATTGTCTGCTTGAGGATTTCAAAAGCCCTGCAGCTAAATAGCTTCAAATAATTTCTTCTAAAGAGTATTTTTTTTCAACCCAGCACATTTCGTAATAATAAAAAAATAGACATTTTTTAAAATTATTTTATTATATTAGAACCTTTCCCCACCTGTCAGCCGTTGGCCTGCTCACGCAAGGTTGCATTTACCAGTGAATGAAACTCACCTTTTAAGAAACCACTCCCTGTTTGTCTTTTGTGAGCGCGCGCTTGCAGTGCCATCGGCTGCTTGGCATCTCTTTTGTTAATCATGCAGCCGTTATGGAGCATGGATATCATTGCTAATTGGGTTTCCTGATGAATAAAAATGTGTGCGTGATCGCTATCAGATGTTAACCCACCGCGCACGGACATAAAAAATAAAACGGTCGAACCTCGACAAACCGTCGTCACTGGTTGACTTTAGTTATTATTCCAACAGCCTTTTGTTTATTTTTGTCATTTAGTCATAATACATTTGAAATATAATGCCCTTTTATATTTCAAAGTGTGTGTATCGTGAACACAGACATGGTCCCTCTTCAGCGTCAGCCTCGTTTCGTCACTCATGGCGTCGGCGTCCGCCATCGGCCTCCTGGTGTCCGTGGTGAGGGCCATCATCTACGGTGGGCGGAGCCTGCTGACACACTGCCGCTTCCCCGACGCCATCGGCTACTCCAGCGTCACCAACGAGTGTCCTTTCGATCCAACGCGCATCTATGTGAGTGAGTTGGCGCGCGATGTGACGAAACGGAAAATTTGCTACTTTGATAGCTGAATAACTCATTAGCCATCTAGCTAATCCCATTAAAGGGGAAGTCAAGTCAATTTTTTTTCTTTGCAATATTTTCTCAATGCCCCCACTATTCTAAGCACAACAATTCATATTGTGATTGAGGAATATGAATTAATCAGAAAATTCCAAGATGAGCATTTCGGCACTGTGATGTCATTATTAGTCAACAGCGAGTGGCAAAATGGCCGACCCCTGAGATAAATAAAAATAGGTGGATTTTTCTGCTTAATTCATCTTCCGCAAATGCAATATTAATCAAAATATCTTGTTTAGAAGAGTGGGATTGCATTGTCAACAAATTGTTTGACTTGACTTCACCTTTAACTAGCTGTCTTACTAAAATAGGAAAGTGTAATATTAAAAAAAAAAAAAAAATCAAAGTAGCTTTTAACTTTGCTATATTCCAGACGTGTTCTGCTCTAGATGTTTTATTCATACAAGTAAATAGACTGGCAGAGTAGGTGTGGAGGTTGCGCATCGCATCAACAGCCTGACTTAAGTGGATGCACTCAAGCCTTAGATTGAACGTCACGCGGTGCAGCTGCTAGCTACATCTAACAGTTGGATGTTTCCCCCCGCCCTCCCCATCCCATTAGAGCACCACTCTGATCCTTTGGGTGCCTCTCATCGTGACTTGTGTGGTCCAGCTGATCTTTTCCGCCCGCTGCCTTTCCGTGTGCGTCTTCTTCCTGGGTTTGCCCTGCTGGCCGCACAGGAAGCGGTCCAGAGAAGCCCGAGCGGCGATCAAAGCCGTGAGGCCGCTGAAGGAACTGGTTGAATCTCGTGTCAACAAAGCAAAGCATCACAAAGGAACTCCCCCTCCGCTTCCTCTCAAGCGCTACGCCGAAGCCCCGAGGAGTTACAGTGAACCCAGAAGACCGGTGTCACAACCGGTCAGGCTGCAGCGCCACCAGCCTCCCCCACCGTTCTACAGGAGCCTCCCCCCCGCCGAGAGGCGGCCTCCTCCTCTTCGACAGCAGCCTCGCCGGGAAAGGTCACGGAGCCCTGATGCTGCGCGAGGAAGTCGGCAGCAAACGCCGGAACAGCGCCACCTACTGGAGCGAGGCGCTCTGGAACGATCCAGTTTCTGGATTTAGGCCGAAGGACGGAGACTGGTTTTTTTATTTCAAATTCAACCTGTACATATTCAACATTTCTTTAGGTATACTTGCACAATCTTTTACCATCCAATACAAATAATCTTTTTTTTTGGAACCATTAATTTCCAACAACTCGACCCTCATAAATCTGCAATATTTTGACTCTCCCTTGTAGACTCAATTAAAGTTGTCCCTGAAAAACAATCAAAACGGAACATTTTTATTGGCTTTTTGGACTCTTCTCAATAGACTTGTACCAAATGTTGTGGTCCGTAAGTGTCAGTATTAGGGATGTATCGTTTCAAGTATGACGCATTCATTGGATTGGAAAAAAATGTACCTCGTGAGGGTGTGTCTTCACCACCGTTGTGTGTTTGTGTGTGTTGCTATTATTTTATTTATTACCTTTTCAAAATAAACATTTGAGTCACCAGCTGTTGAATGTGTTTACTTTTCGCAGAAAGTGTTCATTGTAATGGTGCGCGCATGGTAATATTTGCCGACAGTCACCTGACAGGAAGGACTGGTTACACGCACACGCCCAACACTTGTTTTTTATGGAATTACAACAAACGTTATTTTCTTCTCAGAGTGTCATGCTTTTGTCATTTAATGGTTTATTTTGCTTTGCAAAGTGTATTATCTCAAAATAATTTAATTGGTTCGCAATATTTCCTTGTCAAAATGAAAACCCAACAATTAACTTAACAATTTATAATTTCTTTAAAGGAAGTCCGTTTTGTGTGAGTCTGTCGACTCGTTTTGAAAAAAAAAAAAAACCAAGCATGACGTAATCGTTTATGTCCTAATTTTATTTAGAACCAGAAATGACAGAAGAGTCCACACGTGCAGTTTTGAAACAAGTATATCTATATTGGTAATTCAGGTCCAATAGAACAAATCCTCCCATGACTGTTATTTTTTTTCTTTTTTTTTTCTCATGCAACAGAAAAGTTAGGAAGGGTGCGTTTGCAGTGCAATGGTTCGATCAGATGGAAGAAAAATGTCATCCAACACAAGCTAGCAAGTTCATGTTAGGCAGTGACACAAGAAATCAGTGTTGTTCCTTATGCTACCAGCAGGAGGCAGTGACGCTACAGGTTCCCCCCAAAAGTTAAAAAAAAAACAACAAAAATGTGCAACAACAAAAAAAAACGTGCTGAAAAGGAAACTTAAGAGCAATTCAAAACTCACCTGGCACTGCTTGGCCATGCCACACACAAAAAAAAAATAGTTTGACTTGGGCAGTATACCAAAAAGAAAACAATCGCGTGCAATAAGCTAAAATGAAAGTGAAATGATGTTTAGTTTAATCCATAACGGATGGAATGTGTTTTTTTTTGTGGTCTTTCATGCTTGTAAATTGTAAAATTAGTTATCTCAAGCATTGTGTTTTTATATTTTGATAGAATGAAAGCGCACTGAATGCTAAAGTGAGGAACTTAATATATTTTCTTAATAGTTTTGATTGTATTCGCTCTACCGCAGTCAAACAAAAAAACAAATAAGAAAAAAAATCATTTAATAGAAAAAAGGAGTATTAGGGCAACACTGAAAAACATCAAACGTTTTAAGATGATATAAAAGAACAACTCTACATTCTATAAACATAGTTTTAATATTACGAGAAAATCGTCGGAATGTTAAGTGGACTGCAAGTCATTTTCTGATATAATTGCATGAATAAAATGGTGTTAAAAGAATAAAGACATAATGTGATGAAAATACTCTTATTGTTCCGAGAATATAGTCAGAAATTTACAAGACTAAAAGTCATAATTTTTTTTATAAGATTACATTCATACTATTATAAGAAAAAAAATATGTTGGGTGAACAAACTTCGGAATCTTATTTTCAATGATGAGTTGTGAAGTTGCAAGAATAAATAAATCCTCATTGTGAAAACTTTTTTTTTAAGTTGTAAAGTTTCAAAAGTAAAGAATGAAGTGCAAATAAAATTTGCAATTATGAGAATATGAAGTCGGAATGTTCGGAAAAAAAATAGTCAGGTGTAGGAATACATTCAGAGTATTATTATGCATGACGTCATGGAGTTGAGCAATGAGATGTAATTTTCTGAAAAAAGTCCAAGAATCGTCATAAATTGACATGAAAAAAATTTTTTTCTTTCTTTTTGTTGTAAATTGACAAATATTTTCATATAACTGACTTTTCACGTTTTTTTAATTTCTTTCTTTGATAAAGATAATTTTTTCCACATAAAATTACAACTATATGACATTTTTTTTTCAGTGTGGCCTTAATACTAAGTGAAAGAATCATGGAATTTCTATCCTATGCCTTAGCTTAGCATTTTAACAACGATATCAAATCCAACGGCTCCAATTCTAGCAAAACACGTCTGAAGAGCCAGCATGTAAACACAGCCACTACTTTGGACTTCTCAATAAAATACTGCACTAATCTTGTAAAACGTATCCCTTCCTCTAACTGCCCGCTAAGCAGACTAATCCAGAAGGTGATTAAAGCGTTCCGAGTGATGAACGAGCCCTTAGTGAGTGACCTGCGAGTCAAAACAAGTAATTTATTACGATTATTTTTTTCTTTTCTGCGGGTTGCAATGCCGAGTTGCAAAAGAATACCGCCGTGCATAACGTCGTTTTTTATTATTATTTTTTTTTTTAGGGGGGTCATTTTTTCCAGGTTCATGCAGGGCTGATGCGTCACAATACTGTTAAAATGAAACTCAAGCATTCCATACGTAGCAACGTGCATACACACAATCAGACTTGATACTTTGCAAACACAAAAAAAAATGTGCTACTGCTTGTTTTTCTTTAATATCAAATGCATGATGGGTATTCCAAGTCAACCAACCTTAACATTGCGTTTTGTCATTTTTAACACAAGGACAATAAAATTATGTACAAATAAAATGACGTGAAAGCATTATGTACAAAACACAAACAAATAAAAATGGAATGACGATGACAGCAACAGCCATGTTGGTTCTTTGCACCACAAAATAAATAATACCTTAAATCCTCAAATAGCTCTCGATGGTTGAATCCTGTTGCTAACCAAAACAGCAGCATATAAGCAGTCTCTAAAATGAATTCACGTGTGAAGGCTTACGAATCCCATGTGCAGTATTAAAGATGATCGCAGGCATTCTTAAAGTATGGTACTTGGGCTCCCTCTAGTGGCATGTGCAAGAATGACTGAATTAAATGTTGACGCTGCGCATGTTATAATGGTTTAAACTTTTCTTTTTTTTTAATCGAATACAACAAATTTGTAAAAACATGAGTTGCATGTTGTGCGCATCCATGTCCAATCTTTTGCCATAAAAGTTTTTAAAAAAATGACAAATTACGCATTATGTGTTTATATACTGTAAATAACGGGCTGCCCTCATCGACGTGCAGTTAAGTAAACAACTGCCGATCACTTTGCCCCGACCACCATTTGAGGAAATATAGTAATAATATAATATAATATTCTCCTAATAGCATCCTAAATGTACTTCAAATTCAATAAATTAAATGCAAAAAAAAAAAATCAAACCAACATCGCCCCACCAAGTTACACTATGAGGCTACGCTACATAATACTTTGCAAATGGGCTTCATTTTATGATACACATGAGACATGATATATATATATATATATATATATATATATATATATATATATATATATATATATATGTGTGTGTGTGTGTATGAATAGATATATACATGATATACACGTGTGCTGTGGACGAGACACTGCTCAAGTTCCAGCGCGAGAGAGCCATTTAGGAACATGAGCCGCTCTCATCGATACGTATGGTGCGTGTCCTTTGATAGAAGCCGACATGTACAAAAATAAACGATAAGATAACAGTGATACGTTCTTATATTCCCTCCCTTTGCATACACGAACATTTAAAAAAAAAAAAAAAAAGGTTGATATGAGAGAACCGTCATGCATTTATTCTCGATGACTGTTGTCATAGCAACAAAGAGGGTAAGTGAAGGGAGGGGGCGCCAAGCGGGCTTCCTGGAGTGGGGGAGATGGAGGGGTGGCGGTGTTCAGAACTGGGAGGCTGAGCTGGGGTCACACTGGAGTAGCCGGACGATGGAGGGGTCGCTTTTGGCACCTTTGATGAACTCCTCCAGGGACAACTTACCTGCGTTGGGCATGGAAAACGAGGACGTTGGCTTTAGTTGGAGCGCTGTATTTTATTTTTCCTAATAGCATTTTTTTTTTTATTTTGTAGACAGAGAAGGCTTTCCTGCTAAGCTCAAAACACTTCAACAAATGACCTTTCGGGCCCTCCTGATTTTCTTACGATTATCTGAGCCTTTAGCTAGAGCGGGTCACATATTCTCTATGTTAAACACCTCACCGTCATTATTGAGATCCATCTGTCTGAAGATCTTATCCGTCCTCTTCTCGGGCGTGGACTCGTCCTCTGGCATCTTCATTACAGAGGATACCATCTTGTAAATAGCCTGGGGGGGGCACAGTCAAGGGAAAGATGAAGGTTTGAGTGACAGAAAAAGACGAATAGAAAGCCATCTGCTGATAACGGGGAGTCATCGGGGTGTAGCTTATTGATCCGATCCATCTTTGGGTCCTCTCGTATGACCGCCGCGCTCCCTCTGGTGGCATCAAATTAACCTCAGCGAGGTAGCCCGCGGCGCACATCTACAATTAGCTTACAGAGCCATTAAGATGGCTCCCGTGGGAGTGCAGTGCGTAAAGCAAGACAGTAGATCACTGGGACACCTCGAGAGGGGAAGGACGTTCGTGCAAATGAGACCCGAAGAAGCATCTCGGCTCCAAAAGCGAGACGGACTACAGTGGATGACTTCATTTCAGGTCATTTATGCCTCTTGAAAGGACTAGTCAATGTACTACTTGATACTCTTTGCTACTACATTCTAAAAAAAAATATTTCTTTGCTTAATTCTGGGGGTCATCAATCCTGTTCCTCGAGGGACGGTGTCCTGCCTGTTTTCCATCCATCGATTCAATTGATGAGATAATTAGAAAGGTTTGCAGAAGCTGGAGAACGATCCTGATCATTTGAATCAGGCATGTTGCAGCAGCGAGAGATGGAAAAGAGACAGGACACTGGTTCTCGAGGAACAGGATTGATGACCCCGAGCTTAATTGAAGATTAAGTTGTCCAAAAGTGTGAATTTGTCAATACCAGGGGTGCCCAAGTCCAGTCCTTGAGAGGAACCTGTTTTAAATATGTCAGTCCTCCAACACACCTGATTCAAGGGGATTAGGATCGTTATCAGGCTTCTCGCTGACCGGATTTGACCATCCCGGGTTGTAAAATGACAGGATCAAATTATTCGGCAGTGGTGATGTGACTAACTTTTAATATATTTTCAAATTTTTTTTTTTGCTCGTTTGAGGCTTACGTCGTGGTTCATGTAGTCGTGGAAGATGCGGTAAGAGAACAGGATTGAACTGTTTTGGGATACTGCAGTGGGAGCAGATGGTTCGAAGATTTTTTAGAAACAGCGATCAGACTTTTTTTGTGGTAGCAGGTTGTCGAGTGACACATCAGGAGTAGCGCACGACAAATCCATTGTCTCATGTCACGATGTGCCAACTCCACGAGTCGGGAGATAATCCCGTCATTGCGCACACTCAGGGATAAATCGGGTTCAATTGAATTTTCTAATCCACCACTTCACACACACTCACGCTATTAATGAGGAGTTATTTTAATCAGTGGCACCTCTACATTTACTTTCCTTCAGTGAATTAAAAATATTGAATTTGGAATATTTTTTTAAAAGAAATATAAATTAGTATTAGCAGAAATTGACAGCACTAAACTATAAATTTGCCAAATTAAATAAAATTCTGTAAAAAGCTACTTAAATACAAAATGAAATGTATGTACAATATATAAAGTGGAATAAAACACAATTTTTATTTAAAAAAATCCAATCATTCCTATTAAAATGATAATAATCATAAAGAAATTCTACTTAAAATCTGAAATTTTATTTAAAAAAATACATCAACTTTCGATTAATAAATGAGATAATCGGTAAACTAATTGATTCCAGAGTGTCGTGTCGCAGTTCCAGTATATTCGTTCGTATATGTCACCTGAACAATCTCCAGCATCTCCTCACGACTGATGTAGCCGTTGCCGTCCAGGTCGTACATGCTGAAGGCCCACTTGAGTTTCTGCTCCAGCTTGCCCCTCGACGTCACGCTCAGGGCGATGATGAACTCCCGGAAGTCGATTGTGCCGTCGCCGTTGGTGTCGAACGTTCGGAAGACGTGCTCGGCGAACTTGGACGCGTCGCCGTACGGGAAGAAGTTGGCGTAAATCTTCTTGAACTCCTCCACGTTCAACGTTCCGCTCGGACAGTCCTTCAGGAAACCCTTTGGGGGACGAAAGCAAAGAGCAAGCTTTTCCCACCACGCTGAAATCTTCGAAAAAACTACAAGATCTTAAGATAAAGAATGACGATAAGATGTGGTCCAACCAAACACTTGATTGACTAATTCTATAATACTTAAAAAAAAAAAAACATTTGAGTCTATTTAAAGCCACTCGTAACTCATGAGCGAGCATCATCTGCGGGAGGTGATCTGATGTCAGCGGGGCTGAGGTCAAAGGTAAGCGAGGTGGCGGCTTTATCAGTGACAGCTGTTCCTCGCCCATCTGTGAGCACATTCGCTAATGTATGCAGGTCAAATCCACGCAGAAGGCATAAAATAAAAAGCGTCACGTATGCGCATAAGAGTCATTCGGTCGGGTCAGCATGCCATCACTTCTTAATCCAGTCTGGCCAGTGGATTAACACGTTGGGAGGGGATGGCGCTCGGCCGGCTGTCAGGTCGCGTACGAGTGCCGCCAAGGAGACTCAGATTCAGGTTTGGAAAGTAGTGATCCAAGTCATTAAATTTACAGGAGACGAACGCGTGTCAACAGCGGCGTTGATAATTTCTTAAATGTTGGAAATTCACAAGATCATCTTCCGCCCCCCATTCCAAGTCTGTATACTATTTGACTTTTACATTCATTTTTATGCGGTTAAGGTCCGCATGAATTGGGGTCAAGTCACATTCCGCTGATGGAACACTATGATTCATCCGTTCAGATTTGTCTTTTTTTTTTTTTTTTTGCTTTTCAAGAATATTTGCAATTTTCCGACATTTTCCATTGAATAATCAAATTAGGATTGTTCAACTCTGATTTTCCACTCTAGTAATATTCTGCATTTAGTCCCCGACATGGATTTAACCAATTGAGGCTGATCCTATTATGTAAGCGACATTTATTTATTTTCCCCGTCGAGGCTTTGAGTGAGGAGTTACCTTGTACCACTCCTGCAGCTCGTGGTCGGAGAACTCCGTGTTCTCCCTCAGGTCCTGCAGCATCTCTGGCCGCAGCTTGCTGTTCTGTTTGCCCATGGCGGCGGCTCGGGCAAGGAGGTGCGGGGCCTTTTTTGGCGGGGGGGAGGCGGGGGGGTTGGGGGGGGTTGGGTGACAGTGACTACAGCACCGCTCGGGTTACTTTTCACACCTGTCAATCACACACAGGAACGTAAACCGGGTCAGCAACAGTTCATCTTATGAGTTCGGAGCAGTTAATTCGTTAGCACTTGGGCAAGACTTCATGAGCTGCGATTACAACTGTGAGCTCTTGCTTGCCAAATAATGAGCCGCCATTACTCGCTACTGTTTTCTCCCTTTTGTTAGCATAGTGTCATTATTCCATCCTTATGTCACACATATTTAAAGTAATTTTCCAAATCGCCCATCCGCAAAAGGATTGAGATTAGGAATTCTAATTCCCCTAAATAACATAAATATATAGTTGCAGTAGTTACAACAAAAAAATGGTGCCAAATCCGCATATAATATAAAAGTAGTGCTTTGGTGCCATCTTGGTGGCAAGGGGCTGCATTAAAGTTAGGGGAGGAGCTTCGATTAGGTCAAAGCCCTGTTAGGTAGAAAATAGTGCTTTGGCGCCATTATGTCGAATCTACAGGCAATTTTTAAACATTTTTTAAATAGTGACCTGTAATGATTTCTAGATTCACTCTTGCGTAATAAATGGTCAGAGGTGTACAAACGTCAGCGTGACTTTGACAAAGACTTTTTTTCTGGTACTAAAAGCAGATTCCACCTAATCCGCTCCGATGTTATAAAACACAGTCAACGGCAGCATCACATTTGCAAAACATTAAATAAATAATCCCGAGGCTTGTTGACGTCACACGCGCACACGCAAAACTGCCGATCACATTGACGCTGGCCAGCTGTGTTTGTGTGTCAAGTCAGCTGTGCGCTGTGATGTGTGCGCGTTCCTAATCTTCCTGACCCACAAAGCTCACATTTCCACGCATGTAACAAAACTAAAAACCTTAAAAATCCACTCGCATGGCTGTTAATATCGCACATCATCGTAGAATTTGGACTCATCCACAGGCGTGTCTCAAGTGCCGAATTTTCTCGAATAGCTGCTGTCCCGCTAATTAACGTGTGCCCCAATTATTTCCTGTCCTCATAAGGGTTGCAGGTCAGCTGGAGCAGAGCCCAGCTTTTTCTCATCGCCGATATTCACATTCACAATCACACCTATTTCTATGATCAATATAACTTTAAAAAAATAAATAAATAAAGCGCCACACGTATTTTCATTTATGCATACAACAGGTGCACTTTCTGCATCATGACAGTCGCCCGTGAACGCACTTATTAAGCGTGCCGGGTTGGTGCAGGCCTTAACCCACACACCTTGAACGCCTCTTCAGCTGGCTAATAAAATGATGTAGTGTGCATATTAAGTCACTCACGGCGCGAGACGTTGGCGTCGAGACTTGACATTGATGCTTGTAGGCATTTATCAAAGCACCGAGGGGAGTGCACCCAGGCATCACTTATGATTTATTGCCCCCTACCCCCCTCCACCCTGGAGCTTAACTGTTCCAATATGCACTGTATGTTTTACCGGGCTGAGAAGAAATATAAATATCCTTGGGACTACCTTTGGACTCTGAATTAATATGACGATATTTCTAAGGAACATTTATACGGCGCACCACGCGCGGTTGGAAGAGGACCAGACGTCCGCTTGCCTTAATTGTTAACAACAAAGCGTCCTCATTAAAAGTTCCCAGTTAAAACACAAAGCACTCAAAGCTACCTTTCCACTTAATTGCCCCGCGTGAAAAGTGAAAAGAGCAATAACCGCAACTTCATCATGCGCAACATAATCGTGAATGATGAATGTAAAAAGCAGATCGATTGGACCTGCAGCGTGAAAGCACAATGCATTATATATTTAGTTATGGCTGCAACGATATACTGTTCAATAACGGGCCCTTTAATTGTTCTATTACATGAACATGGAGCGACACTTAGTTTTGTTTTGATCCTCCCTCGCATTTGTCTGTCTGGCTCTATATATATATATATATATATATATATGTATATATATATGTATATATATATATATATATATATATGTATATATATATGTATATATATATATATATATATATATATATATATATATATATATATATATATATATATATATATATATTAGTGCTGTCAAGTGATTCATTTTTTTTAACTAATTAATCACAAAAAAATCCATGATTAATTGCAATTAATCTCATTTGTCAACTACTATTTTTTGCGAAGCTCGTAAAAGAAATATTTACTTGAATAAGTATGCAAATTATTTTTGAAGTAAACCGAACTGAGTTAAAATATTTAACTGAGTTAAAAAATTTTTTGGGATTAATCACCTGAGTTAACGCTTTAATTTTGACAGCCCTAATATATATATATATATATATATATATATATATATATATTATTATTATTTTTTTTTAGTGAGCATAGTTTAGCAGCTTGGTCCTTCAGACTCCCGCATGGCGGCTCAAGGAGGTGTTTGACTGTGACAAAAAGCCTTCAAGTGCCAAATCACACAAAACGTGACAGAACGTGACAGACGGCCCTCGGTTATATCTCGCAAACACCCGCTGACATCTCCGCACCACTCACTTTTTTTTTTTGTTCTTTTTTTTTTTTTTACTTCTGACAAGCTCACCGTATGCTGTCGCTCCCGCTATCTCATCGCGTTTCTTCCCTCACCATCCTCAGTCACGCTAATCCCAGAGCCCACTTCCAATCCTGCGTTCTGCCTCTTAATCGTTCATCTCTCCATCCTGAGTCGCAAAGCTCTAATCTGACTCTCCGCTCCAAGTGCTTGCTTACTTGTCGCTAGTTCCTGCTGAGGCCTCGTTGCAAATTGACACACACATGCAAAGACTCAAACATCTGCTCCAGAGCGTTCTAAGCTGGGCAACGACATTCGCACGTGTGACATGTTTTTTTTCTGCGCAACGGGTGAAACAGGAAAACATGCTCGCTAATGATGTCATCGAGAATCCATTGATGGAGATCATTTTTCATGTACTCAAAATATGTACCCGGTTTAATTTTGATCCGGGTCAAGATTATCCTTATAATAACCGTCCATATGATATATGAAATCTTTTCAAAATGCGTTATTAGTAGTGTTGTTCCGATAGCACTTTTTGGGTCCCGATACCGATACCGCTAACTGGCCGTGCAGTATCGGCCGATACCGATCCTGTACCGATACTTCTGAAAAATCAAAATCAAAGCACAATTTTTCTTGTAATTCTAAAGAATTGCACTTTCACTTGGATGTCCTGACTACACTAATTATTAGCTTGTCTGACCTTCAAAAAATAGATGATTAATAATCAGTGACATCATTTGCAGGAAAAAAAGTGTAATTTTATGATTTTAAACTTCCGAGTTAGTTTATGGATAAAAGTATTTACCATTGCACGACTCGTTCGGTTTTTAGTGAGACCCGTGTGATTCTTTTTAAATTTCAGTGAGCGTGAATTATACAATTATAATTGTGGACCCTAATAGGAACTTTGTGGTCCTATGTGGCCCCCATCTTAGTAGCACAAATGAAAACTCATGGCCCCCGCTATCATTTAAGCATAAAAGAGTTCTGGTTCCATTGTGTTATATTTCCTCATAAAAGTCCACCTCAAAGTGCATTAGCGAACACTTCAAGCCACTTCAAAATGACAAAATTACTTATTTATTCCTCCGACTGGGAGAACTCGAAGCAAGTTGAGTCGTGTCCTCTCACATGAAGTCGAAATGATTTCTGTGGGCAGCGGTGAGAAATAGCAGATATTAAAGCATATCGACTGGCGCTAGGAGTTTTATTATGCCGCGCGATACTGTGTGATGGCCCCAAACGTCAGCTCCAATAGACCGAGTCGGGGCGGCGGTGAGCAAATTGAGATGGAGAGTGGAGGAACCGGGGTGGTGGTGGGGGGGGGGAGATAAATGTGAACTTGATGAAGAAAAGCACAAAAAGATAAGTGCAAACTGAAGGAGCTTTTTAGTGAGATGTGCTCGAAAGAGGAGAAAATATCAGAGCGCCTGAGCTGGTGCCACGTGAAAAGCAACACCGACAGACATCATTGATCCCGCGCTTTCTCTCGCAGGGCCACCTGAGACGACAACACCTTTCATCCGTATTTTTTTTTTCCCCTCCCCACGTTCAATTTCACATCATTTCTCCTGCACTCTTTTTCACCCTCCTGTCGCCTCCGCCCGGCATTGTCCGCCTGCTGATGACTATAATTATACGCGCCGCACAGCCACTTTGAGCCACGTCGTGCCGTGTGATGGCGGCCATCACCAGAAGCGATGTCAATATTGCAACAACCATCAAAAATGGACTGCAGCCTCCCTTAACGATGATTTCACCACCAGACACATAGTTGCGATTTCCCGCAAGGAATGTTACGACGAAAATTATAGTTGGGTCAGAAGTAGTGCTGGCTATCGATTCAAATTTCAAAAATCGATTTGATTCGATACGAAGGCCCTGATTCGATTTCACGCAGTACCAATTCTATTTTCATATGGAAGTCATTTTAGGGTGACACGTGAAGTCGTGTAAATTCATGAGGAAAAAAAATCTTTATTAAAAGAATCGATGTATGGTTTTATTCATCGATATCAGGCTATGAAAAGGAAAATCAATTCAAAAGATAATCCTGTTTATGATCTGCCAGCCCTCAAGTCTCCGATGTGGTCGTGATAACGTTGCCTAAAGGTCTTAATGTCTGTAATTCACGTCCACTGTGACCTAAAAAGGCAGCGGGATGAGATCAGAACACGCGGTTGGCGTGATTGAAGAAAAAAGCGACGTTAATGGAATGGTTAAAAATAAGAATGAGGACTGGTCCTGAGCGTGGAGCACTCTCATCTCTCCTTTCGCGTCCCGATAATAACTCCATCAAAGAGGGGAGGGCTTCATTACACGCGTACTCACGCACCTTATGCCACTGAAAAGGTCTCGACGCTAGGCTGCTTTCTTTGTATTTGAGGTTGGCGGCAGAAAAGAAGGTGACTGTAATGGCGCCACATTGAAGTGCGAAAGGAAGGCTTGAAAAGTAGGCAGGAAGCAGATTAGACACGGAAATGATGAATATGACTCACTCGGGCCAAAGCCGTATAGCATACCAGCGCTCATATAAGGTACGTATCATATAGAGCGAACCCTCATTTATCGCAGGGATTCATTACAGCTCCACCAGTCATAGATGAAAATCAGCATTATCGTGAAACAATCCCAAAAATTGTGAGCATATTTGAACTACTTTCTTATCGACCATGTCAAAAAAATATTCACCAGAAGCCAAAACCTGACTGCAATCCTATGAGAAACAGGAGAAAGTCTTCGAACTTTGGACAGAGGAGGAAAACCAGGGCACAAGTGGACTCTCTTTTGTGAACTCGGACCTCCATCTGGGAGAAGGTTGACCTCATTTCCAACGCTCCGTCGACAAGTAGCGAAGTCTATTACCTGCCTGGAGCATCATCGAGCGGCGCACAACAAAAACTCGTCTCGGGAACAGTTCTCTCTCATCTTGACTGCTGTGACATTGGCTCTCCTGACCGCACTCATTTCAGTCGTTATACGTTTGTGTTTGCTTTCGAACACGACACACTTCGGAAAGCCTCTGAATCAGCGGACAATGCCTCCTTGGAGAAGGAGAGAGAGAAGGATGGACGGGTGGGACCCAGATGGTAGATGGATAAACAGAATCATGGCTTGATGGAAAGAGGGAGGAAGAGACAGATTGTGGCATGGATGGACAGCGCAATGCGTTGACAGATAATGGAGGAAGGGAGAGACGGAGAGAAAGACAGATGGTCGATTGATGAATAGATAAGTGGGTGGATGGACAGTGGATACGGGGACAAATGGACAGACGGAGGGAGCGACGGTCGCAAGGAGAGAGGGAAGCACGGACGAGTCGATGGGTTGGGCAGAATCAAAGGGAAAGGTAGAGGGTTGATGGTAGGACGATAGATTGATTATTTAATCCCAGAAATTCGCACAAGAGGAAACCCTTCAATCCCAGCGTTTTTCTGGATTTTGACTGATTTTGCGAGGCCTACAGAATATTGTCCTCTAATACTATAAAAACACGAAGCTAAACCGCAAAAAAAAAAAAAGACTAAAACGTATAAATACGTCTTTGGGAGGCAGCGACTATGTTTTTGAAAAGGTATATGTGTGTTTTAATAGAAGGATGGATGGATGAATAGACAGACAGACACATACTACGATGCTTCACTCAGATCTCTATTTATAAAATGCAAAACTTTGCACACCTTGTGCAGAAATCCGGGAACGACAACATGGAGGATCTTGTCGCGTAATCCCGTGGATGCGTTCCAGATTATGGAGAGATTATGACAACAGCTCTCGCCAATGATGAACATGCAAAAACTCGAGTTACCTGCTACACATGAGGTAGCACGTGGGTCATTTAGTCAGTTATGGTTCACACGCGGACTTTTGTTTTAGGACGCCTTAAATCTTTTAGCCAAATGCGAGCATTTCTTACACGTGGCAACTCAACCAAAAGATTTAAAGACAATGACCTCAGTTTTCCTTTTGGAAAATTTCTTGTAAACCACCCAAGGGTAACATATACAGACTGAACAGAAGTTGTCCTAGGACAGACCCTTGAGGGACCCCGCATGCCATTGCCATTCAATCAGATCAGAAACCAATCACCAGAAAAAAACTCCTTTCCTCCAAGTAGGACCTGCACCATTTCAGGACTGTTCCATTTAATGCTCCCCAAGTTACCAGTCTGTTCAACCGCATGTTCCAGTCACGATCCCTTCGACCAACTTCTACTTGAACAAACATGGAGCAGCAACGCATACAAACAGAGCATCCAACAATACTCACAGTATATATCCCCTCTGCTGTTTGGGAACCACGACAATCAGATTCTGAGAACTGTGAGGCACACCATGCTAACGACTAGGCTACCTCGTATTGTGTGCATGTAATCGTGACCTCTCGTCCAAAATGGCCCCCCACACAGCCTCCTCCTACTGCTGCAGAGGCGACCGCGAACGTAGATTTATTTCTATCCTTAGTTGCAATCGATGCGCCGACACACAACACCTCAACATCTTCCCTTTTTCCTCCCGTTTAGCTTCCCCACTCCATCCGTCTTGCATCCCCTCGAAACCTTCTTAAATGTCACTGGCGTGTTTTTTTTTCTTTTCTGTAGCGCCACTTGATCTCCGCTAAATGCTTTTGGGCCCCCGCTCGCCGCCAAGTTGCATTCATCCCCCGCTGGTAGCGCTGTTCTAGATCTTTCTGCCAGCGCGCACTGGAAGCAGCCAGCGACACGGAGTTCGGCCCACTGGCCTTTGTCCCGGTTACTAAACAACCACGGGCGGCAGGATGCCAACCTGGCTGTGGATACTGGAGAAGGCAATCAATCGTTCACCCTTGTGCTGCTGACAAATTAGCGCGCATGTTTAATGAGATCGCCATGTATGCCCACTCACTGCACCGACTAACTTATGCTGTCGGTCTTAAACTCAAGGACCGGGGGCCTTATGCGGCCTTTAACGGGTGTGGCACGTTCCTTTCTGCCCTTATGCAATAAGACGTGTAAATACTGCTTTCGGAGGCAGGGACTAAATTTCTGAAAATGTGTACATGTATTTTATGGATTAAATGAGTTAAAAGAAAATAACTGATTTATAAAAAAAATATTTTTGCTTAATGCTAATGACTGGTGGCTTTTGAGGCAACAATTGTCTCCAAATGCAGTCCCACCAGTGCTGCAGAAGCCCCCCCAAAAAGGGTACACACTATTGGACCATGTGCTGCACACCATGCGGCGAGGACACACCAACAAACACGCTCACACACACACACATTCCCAGATGGAGATGGCAATTATTATCGCAGCAGCCTTTTGGAGCTGGAGGCAATCGCTCACATATTCAGCACACGGATGACTGCGATGTATCATAAAGTTTTGGAAGTACACAAAAAGTTTCGGCTGAAATTTCAGCTTGTATTTAAAACGCACTGTAACCGTGACAGACCTTTAACATTTAGAATGCATATGTCCAATTATTCAGTGTTTCAACTTTTTTACTTTTTGCACTTGCTGTTCTTTTCTAATAAGCTGAATGCAAAAACTTCACAACAGGTCCTTGAATTGACCGATAAATGTCCTTTATTATTATTTTTGCTTTTTCTAGTGTTTCTTGTAGCTTTCTTTTGGCATTTTTCTTGATTAATTGGCATTAGGTAAGATTGATTCTTCTTAAAGTCAACAATTACTTCTCAACCTCAGTTTTTTTTTGGGGGGGGTGACAAACGAAAAATGGTTCTTGTTTTATTTTGAAATACTTCCTTTCGCGTCAAACTTACGCTTTACTTCCTGTTTTCACACGCACGATTGCCCCCCACACCTGTCGCTTGTCACTCGCTAGTCGTAACCGCTGTTTGCACCTGTAGCAATGCTAATATCTTACTTTGAGTGTAAGATATTTTATTTTATTATATTATTTTCTTTGTCAGATATGTCATGTCGCTTCGTTTTGACTTGTCCACATCTATGTTTCTGTTTTGGGACACCGGTCAGGTAAGCAGTTCACGTTTATACATCCACAACATGAACGTCTAAAACGACCAAATGTCAAATATCAAAATAGCCAGATAATATTGTCTTTCATGAATCGTGTTACATTAAGCTTCAGAACAAGAGTAAAATTAATAGAAAACAAATGACAGTAAAAAAGTAAAATAATAAAAATAATAAAGTACAAAAAATAAATAACATTTTACTGCTTAAACCATGCTAGCTATCTTGTGCTGCAGTTTACATAATATCATGGACTCTTTAGATAATAACTTCATTTAAATATTAATGCATTTAGCAGTAATCTTTTTTGTTTCCCGGTGACACGACATGAATATTTCATAATTCAAAGACTCATAGTGGGGGGGGGGGGTGTCACATTTTTTGTTTTTAATTGGCTTGGCAACAGTCACGTTTTCCGGCCCTGGAGTAATTATGGAGTAAGATCTGTGCCAATTAAAAGAGGTTGGGGGGAACGGAAATGGTGGGAAAATCATACGAGGTCTTGGGGTTGAGTGGTTCTGGAGTTTAATCTTGACTCTGCGTGCTCTGATTTATTAATACATGAGAAAAAAATGTGTATGTGTCATTTACGTCTCTACATAATTTTATGACAGTTAAACATTGCTTGTGTACATGTGTGATTCATGACCACATTTTTGTTTGCGCCTAGAATGCAAGAAAAAAAAAATCACATAATATTAATGTACTTTGATAAAATTCAGAAATTAGAACAACTTGGAAGCCAACCCGCTTCACGGAACAGATTGTGTATGACTGTATTGTGCAGCTTCTGGAAGGCAGCAGCAGGCAGTCGGGAAAAGTATACACCCTTCACGGGAGATTATGTGGGAAGCTGAAGAGGCCCGCCGCAGTGCATTGTGGGGGATTCTTGCTCCTGTTTAAGACGGAGGCAGAGAAAGATCAGAGGAACTCCTCGGCTCGCTCGCACTCGCTCAGATGTTGCGCCCGTTTGTTCGCTCATGCTGCCTCCTTCAGTACCTGAAGGCTTGCCTGTGAAGTTCGAGTGTCACGTCTTGGCTGCTTGGCAACTATTTTTTTTTTTTCACCGTGATGCTGCTGAAAGTGAGACAAAACATTTTGCAGCCACGACATCAGGTGCACTGTCACCTGATACGTTACAGATTTATTTACGCAATTATTTGTCATGACTTTTGAATGTCAAAATTTAGAGGTGTGTGCCTTCGGTGTAGTACCACTTTCCACCACTAAGTGCTCGGCAGCACAGAGCTCTCCTTGCCAAATAAGCAGCAAGAAGAGGCAGAGAAGGCCCTCAACTAAACTCAATTATCTAAATATTATAACATACTTGCTTATTTCTCGTTTGCCCTTTTATGGCATTTTGCAATATATTTTGGCATTAAGCGTGCAGACTTTTGTTTATTACCGGGGAAAAACAATTTTGACCAGATATCAAAAATATAAACCCCTCCTCTAATCTGCACCTCCTTTTATCTCCCTCTCTCTTTCTCAGCAGGTACCGTCCGCGCTTCCCGCCGTGCCACCTCTTCCCCTTGCACATGCACAAGCGACAACGCCGAGACACCTCGGGAAGGAACAGCTTGTGGCCCTCTGATCACTCACATCCTGGTTAGCTGCACCCACGCATGCATACTCTCTTGTGTTTACGAGCGACAGCCAGACAGCCGATCCCTACGGCGTGAGAATTACGGTGTGTAAAAACAGGATGGCATTGTGAGACTGCAGTGTTGTCAGATGGGTGCACAGAATGATTCTTAAATTTTAACTGATGGATTTTTTTTATTTATTTTTTTTAATGTGCAGGAGGTCACGTGACAAAGTGTGTTGTTGCTCCTCTTATCACGTATGGCGTACGCAAGATGTCCGAATCCACCCACTCGACAATCGTAAGTCTGTTTTCCAATTGTGAATATTAAAAAGGGTTAATAGTATTTTGGTTAATAGGACCATTTGCTGAGCAGATTGCGTATGAAAAATATAAAAAAGACCCCACACCACAGGATAATCAGTCAGGATAATCTTTCAGAGACTTCACATTGTCCTGACGATATGGACTTTGATCATAAGAGAGGAAAAAAAATGTTCTTTTTTATTTCCCTGTGCAGCTCTATGTGTACAAACTAATGAGATCCAACTCAAGAGCCGCATCCAAAATTACAGAAGAGTAGCTCATTTATCACCCGAGCCTCGACGGAAGAATGCTTCTCGCTTGCAGACCCATCAGGAGAAGAAAAGGTTGCAGTACGATTGCTCCATCACCGGCACAAATGAGTCTGCAGTCATTACACAAGCTTGTAAATGCATCCAAGCCGGCTGACGCCACATCCATTTGATTTTTTTTTCCCCCTCCTTTTGATTGGCCCACTATAACCCCGAGAGCGCCATGAGATGCTGCATGGTGGCGAAAAAAAAAAAAATTTAGAAAGGGAACTGTCACGACTGTCGGGACATTTTTCCACCTGAAACATTTTCTGCTGTCACTCCTTTTTTGTGGATGCAGCCATATGTAAGAGTGCCTAAAAACATCACGGCTTTATCATAATATTCACAGGTCGACGAATGAATTACATTATAAATATCAGAATAGTAAAGATTTTCTTTGATTTTTTTTTTGTCCACTTTATTAATGTCACATTCCATCTATCCTCGCATTAAATAATTTTCTTGTATTTTTTAACCTACATCGCAACTTGATCTTAAAATATTTTTTTTTACTTTATTTGGATACAATTTAAGACTGAAAAAAAATGGACTCGTTTGTTTTACGTAATTAATTTAACTGCACCTTTATTATATTTTTTTTCACCCTAATGGAGACATCCAAGTCTTTAAAGACTAGACAGAAGCGCATTCCAAGTCCGTTTGCACTTCACTTTAAAGCGGCCGACGTTTGAACATGCATGTTTAACTTCGACTCACGGCTCATCTTTATCTTCCCTTCTGGAAATAGCCGGAACTGATTGGAACAACAACAATCTTCTCTAAATGGGTCTGGGATGATGTTAAACTACTATTTTATTTATGCTGGGAGCTTTTTCAAAAGGAGAGGACAAAAAAAAAAAAAAAAAAAAGGACATGGGCGAAGATAAAAGGCAAAAAATGGAGCAGTGACCATGCAAAGAAGAAGAAGAAAAGTGTCGCTTCCCTTGTGGGTGCGCACAACGGATCGATGGTAGAAGAGCAATCGTTGGACGTGGAATGGAAAAGAGAAGGAGGCCACTTTGAGATAGGATCTAAATAGAAGAGCGTGTGCCGTTTTACTTGAGTCGGCTCTTTTATGCCAAGGAACGCATGCATACGCGCACACGCTCGCCTTTTCTTTCTGTCGATGCACGTCAATGTTTTTGCAGTAAATGGCTGCCCTTTTCCCCTCGAATGGCTGCAGGAACTGAACGTCCAAATGACTTGTCAGTTCTTTTCAAACCACTTTTGTATTTGTATGTTGTTGTCGCGGAGGCTTTCGGCGGATTTATCGCTTGCAAGTGCTCGCGTTATGATCCAAATGCTTGTTCTTGATTTGGTATTCGAGCGAAGGTACGTAGAGGAGTCACCTACTAATCCTGGCCGGCGCCTTTTTGATTGGATTCCCTCGACTTTAAGCAGCAAGATAGCCCTGAAGTTTTATCATTGTAATCAAAGAGTAAGGCCTGATGGGGTTGGAATAGAAAGTAGGCCTGGTGCGTGACTCAGAATTCTGATCCCAATCTCGGCCGAACCGTATTTTCTTATAAACTCATGCAAATGTATTCATTGCAAATTATTTTTATTTTTTGTGAGTAATTGGACTCTAATGGACAATCAACAGTGTTGTAAGCAACACTGTTGATTGTCAAATGCCACAAAGCAATTACAAATTAACTCTTAATTGGTGTTAAATGTAAGAACATAAAGAAGAACATTACACATGAAAACAAGGATCATTTCAAACTGTAGTGGTCCGATGTAGGAACCCTGAGGTACCCCTGAAAGTTGACCTCCATTCTCAGAGTAAATGTTATGCAGAATCTTACCCTGAATATTTTCCTCTTTTTGCTTGGACAAAATATAGTCTGTATAAAGTCAATTTTACTCTGCAACATTTACTGTGCAGGAACCCTGAGGTACCCCAACTGGATCCGACTGCAGCAGACTACTGTCTGGACTAAAGGTGAGTTGTCGGACATCAATGACGAGGCTGTAATAACTGCACACGCGTGCAAAGTCTTCAGTTTAGCCTCGCACATCCAGCAGGGCATTTGCTTCCTCAGCCTTATCGCAGACTTTGTCGAGACGTCCCGGCCCCTCCCCGAAGTCGGATCAGAGGAGATTATAAGGCCGAAAGCATGCACGGGGGCAACTTGAAGACCCCCTGCATCAACCCGGTACTGACCACACCCCGCTACCTCCTCCCCCTTCCTCTGTGCAGATACAAACCGTCACATGGGGGAGGAATTACTCTTTTAAATCCTCTCTGATTCGCACTAGTCTCATGATGAAACATTCTGGCTTTTGACAAACCTCCCCTCGGGCCAATTGCTTTGTTTTTTTTGTTTTTTTTTATCCAACCGCACTCAGCGTGAAGAATTGTGGGTAAAAGTAGTTCAGTTTACCGATGACGCTGCAGTGATGTCACCAGCTTTGTGGCTTGCTCAAACGTCGTGATATGTTGCCGATCCAAGATGAAATGTTCAACAAATCCATTTCAGCAGGCAAATTGCCATTTTCGCCAAAGTTCCTCAGTGCTGTTGATCCGCCTCCTGACACATTTTTAGTCGAATAACACAAATGTCGTGCATGCCGATGTGTGTGTATATCATCAGCTTCGATTAATTTTTCCCAACCAAACCAAAAAGTCACAAAAAGTGTACGTGCGTGGTGAATGTGACAACAACTCGCATGACCGTCATTTTTGGCTCCTGCTGGTTTTGCGACTCCTCTCTCCCGCAAAGTGGCTTGCGTTGTCCTCCGAGATAATTCCATTGGCCTTCCACATCCATCATGCTGTTGGAAGACTTACAAGCAGCAGGCCACTGCTGCGGGGGTGGGCGTGGGGGTTGATGGAAGTCAAGCCCCTGAAACCTAAACCAAGGCTTTCTCCTGCTGTTTCTATGCTCATAAAGCAACACCGACATTCCTTACAGAGACAAACCTTAATTCAAAGTGACTTTCCCGCTTGTGTATTCTCTGCATACGTGCTGACGTGTGGGTGTGGGAGGAGGCGGGGTTGGGGGGGGGTGGAGACACCCAGCAGCATCAAGGTCGACATGAGCAACAAGTTGTCTGTTCGTGTGAACAAAAAATAGCCATGAAAGAGAATCCCAAGTCTCTACTCCTACAGAGTCTCACTTCAATTCACCTTGGCTGCGGGGTTGAACCTGAAACGTCGCCATTCATAAACAAAAACATAAAAGGAGAGCATAATAGTGGTAGTTTTTTTTTTTTTTTGACCGACTGAGGAGCGCTCCAGTACACACTTACCGTCTTATGTAACAACTAGATTAGCACATGCAAGCTAAACGCTGCCTCTGCCCCAAAACCATATCCGCAGCATAATTCAGACTGTGCCACTTTCCAAGCACGCCGCCGAGCACATGTTCTTGGCACATGAGTCCCACTTAGGCGCAAAAGTTAACCATATCAGCCAATATACAGTCCAATTATTATCAAGTGTCCGTTTTTTTAGGTGGCAGTCTCACCAACTTCAACTTATCAAAGCGTCCCATGATGACCTTATAACTCCAGTTTTTTCATTTTCGCATGTGAGAATTTTGTTTCATACACCAGTCATTGAATCAATCCTGTGTTCTTCCATCAGAATCTGGTATGGTGCCACCACAAAAAAAAAGGACGAAAACCAACTTGCAGTGGACAGTTAGGACTGCTGGAATAAATGATTTGGTACCCCCTGCTACCCACTTTTGAGGACTTGCACAGTGCCGCAACCAAGACAAAGGCAAGACAAAATTCTCTCGGACCCTCAACATCCGGGTCACCACCTCTTCCAGGTCCTTCCATAAGGTAGGCACCATTAAAACACACTGAAACGAATCTGATAGTTCTGTGCCATCGATTCCCTAAAGGCCTGTCGTTATTTTTGTTTTAACAAACCCACTGCCAACAATCTTATATCATGAATGTGACGTTTTAAGCATTTCGTGAGGGTAAAGGTCAATTTTCTGCAAACTCTTTCTGCATGGAGCTCAACATCCAGTGACTAATTAAAAGTTTTTGGTCAATTTAAAAGAAAACCCTTAACCACTGAGGACAGTTGCCTCCTCTCAGTTTTCCGCTCGTGTTAGCTCATCCTCGTTATCCCGAGACGAGCTGGCATCGAGAGCATCTAAGTGACAGGTGATAATTAGCATCCTCACACTGGCGGTCCCGCGGCCTCTGTTGACTTAATTTGCCAGCGCAGCCAATCGGCAAGCGGGAGGTGAGAGAGACAGAAGGAGAGCTTTGTGGATGATCTGATGAAAAAGTGACTGTCAGGTGCGACCTTACTCCAACGGCACCCCATAGTGACATATCATAAATTAACCCCTGCAAGGATTAGATGGAAAAATTAAATAATAAATTCCAGTAGTGCCGGTATGATTTGTATTGGATGTAATGCTGCACCTCAAAAGTCGCAAATAATAGATTAAAGTGATCCTCTTTGTGGTGTCCATGTGCACTCAGCTATAAGATCATTCATAAAAAATGAAGGCCCCTCTTCCTATTGGCCAAACCAACAAAAGGTCTCTTTCCCCACACATGCATGCGTGCGTGTGAATGTTTCAGCTCCAATTGGCCGCAGAAATAAGTCAGTGGACAATTACAACCATCCTCCAGAGAAAAATTGAAGGCATGCGTTGCACTCACTTACCCGACGTAAGGCGCTTTTATGATGGGAAGGACGTCCTCGGCGCTCCGATTAGCCGGGCCGGAGTGCAAGGACAACCGGGGAGAGAAGCAAGGATGCTGGGCGCCTTCCTCGCGGTGCTCCGGGGATTAAAAAAAAAACAAAACAAAAAAAAAAAACGAGCGATCGCGACCCGCTTTCACACGCGACTTCTGCGGCTGCTCAGCGCGCGCATCCGCGGTCGCTCCGAATGTCTCGATGCCTCCGATGGATGAATGGATGGATGGATGAATGCCCCCACTGAACACCGCCAGTCTTACACGAGCCGATTCCCGCAGAGCATGTTGCGCGTGATCTGCTCCAGAGGAGTCTGCGTACAGAAGAAGGACGGCGTGTTTTTTCAATGGTGTGCGCCGAAGGGGAGGATTTAAAGTGTGTGTGGTGTGAGGGGGGGGGTGCTGGACGGGATTACTTGGTAGGGCTTTAATTAGGTAGCCCTGCGCCGATTGGCAAAGACGTGGCGCACAGCCCCGCCCACTTTCTCCCCCTACTCTCTCTCTCTCTCTCTCTCTCTCACTCTCGCTCCCGCTCTCTCTCTCTCTCTCTTTCTCTCCCCCTCCTCCTCCCTCCCTCCCAGTTACAAAAAAGGTGTATGTAGTGTGTCACCACAAAGGAACAAGGCGCATATTGTCAGCTAAAGACCCATAGGCATGTAATGTTTCTTTTCTTTATTTTATCATTTTTGTTTTGTTTTAACCACACCATAGATGTGCACTAAAACTTTGTGGCTAGGAAATATTCATTTATGGCGACAAAAGAGCAGTTATACTCTGAAAAATCATCAAACTACATGAAATTATAGGTTGGATGTTTTTTTTTTCAGTTCAGCAAATATTGTCTTACCTTGCTAAGAGTTTTGGCTGTTTTAAAAAATAAATAATTAAAAATGTATGGAAATTCCATGAATCTATACCACACGCTTAAAACAGCAAAATTTACATTTTATTTCTACAAGAAAAATGGCCAAATACCGCATAAAAATTGAGTAGTAACGCTATTACATTGGGAAGTGCAACTATAGATAGTTGCTTTTTCACTTCTTGAAGTTTAGAAGTCGTCACAAATTAAAAGCTTCTTCGTACAAGCTGACGCTGTGCTTCGCCAGATGTCATCGCCATATTTTGTCACACCTCGTCGCACTCAAGGAAGTCGTGTGTTTATTTTTTCATTAAATCAAAGGTTGGCGATGACTCATGGCCGTCGGTCTCTTCGGACAGTCTCGCTGTAGAGATGTCGGGGCACCATCAGGAAAATTAAAGACAAGCAACCGTGGGATGGATTTTTAATGAGGGACTCTACTTCAGAAATGGCCGGCCTCTATATGTTTTCCCTCTGAGTGTAATAATCATGTAATGAGCTCGCAGTTATTTAGGCAGCACATTCATTGGTCTCGCAGCATGAAATAAGAATCAAAAGAAATTAAAATCTTATCCACATAAGAAAAAAAATGTCCGTAAGATTGCTGATGAATGTTGCATGTTTGTCACTGTCTAATTTTCAAAAACATTTTGATCCCGTGCAAATTAGTTCACTTTATTTCATTTCCTTTGGGGAAAATTTGTGTGTTCCAATTTGACGATGCCGCTTTATTGCATTACGCAAACCACCACAGTATATTTGTTGTTAGCGAGCACCAAGATGGTAAAAGGCGCACACCTGCCGCGAATACAAAGTCGGGTATTCTGCATGGATCAAAGGGAATGATTTATTGGTAGCGGTTATTGATGAGGCATTTTGATGGAGACAGCGCTAGCAATCACAGCTCAGCACTGGAAAGGTGGAAAGGCGGGGTGTGGTGATCAAATGCAGAGGTGAAATGCAGCAGGGGAATGGCAATTTTCACAGGGCATGACATATACAGGCTGACTAAAAGGGGTCCAAGAATTGAACCTTGAGGGACACCAAATGTCATGGACTTTCCATTGGGTTGATTCTAACGGTCACAAAATAACTTTCTTCCTCCAACTAGAACCCGAACCCTTTTAGGACTGTTCCATTTAGACTTACTTAACTTTCCGACCTTTTCAAAAGTATACTTTTGTCCTTTGCCATTGTCTTGTAACAATTATGCTGATTTTAACTTTGTGGCAGTGCTCGATCCCCATGCCGCATGTATAGAAAATGGGTGGATGGGATGTTGGACAGTGCAGCATCCTGGTCCAAATTTTAGCATGTCTGCCGCACAGTTCTGAGGTTCAGGCTTACAATCTCGGCTCAGGATTTCCATTGTGGAGTTAACATGTTCTCCTCGTGGTGAAAGTTTTTCTCTGCGTACTCCCGCCCCCTTTTCAAAAACGTGCATGTACAGATCATGAAAGACGAGTTGTCCACAAATAGACATAAAAATGTGTCCCTATGTGCCCTGTGATTGGCTGCTGATCAGTTGAGGTTGTTGTTTTCCTGGGCCCACCCTCACACTTCTCCTTGCCTCACCTTTGTGTTGTCCCTCGGCGAGCAAGACCAGGACAAATATCCAACTCAGCGTTTGCTTATTTCATTAGTCGCCCAGGACTCTCCGTCTCTCTGTCCTGTGAATGAGGACACTGATGTGATTGAATTACCCCACCATCCGCCATCCCCACCAACTCTCTCTCTCTCTCTCTCTCTCTCTCTCTCTGTCTCTCGCTCCTTTTTGTTCTGTTGGCACTTTCCCTCCTCTGCTGTTGCTGCATTTTTTGGCACTCTTGCATAACCGTTGGCGTCGCATCGCCTGTTCCTCATGGCAGTGTGGTCACTGGTGGTGACGGGGATGGGGACGGCGGCCCAGAGACCTGACCTTTCGTTTGTTTTCTAGAAAGGCTCAGTTTGCCAAGTTTGACTCCCATCAGTGGAGCATCACGGGACCTGTTAGGGACGGTTTCAACATCAGGGAGTTCTACAAGCGCAAATCAGCCAAAACAACAAAAGTTCTTGTGGCTTTTTGGAACTATGTTGAAGCGATTTGAAGAGCCTCATTTCGACCCAATGAGTGCCTTGCTACCATTTTGTGACATCCAAAAGTAATTATTAATCTCTTTAATAGGGCATCAAATACTCGCGGTCTTTCACGATTCACGGTCGGTCTCAGTCCATCACGCTAATGTTCGCTGTTATGCTGGCCGGCTCTCACCTGGTGGCAACTTAGCCAATCTACATAAAAAGCACATAAATACATTCTCCATTAACTTCGATTCATTTGCATTCCTCAGGCGCCTCTTTGAACGTGACCTTTCCAAGGTGTTCCGGGGGCACCGCATGAATAGTTATTTATTAAAATCATTCGTCATGTCGTCTTATTACGCAAGGTGGATGGACTAAATGAAACAAATGGTAGTCGAAACTGCGCCGGCGGCTGAGCCCTCTGTATCAATTACAGGCCCGACTATCAATTAAGATCATGTGCGGAGTATTTATTCACGTCTGGCTGGCAACTGTACGGTTTATGGTCATCAAGCGGTTTGTTTTACAATCCTAAATAGAAAAGAAATTCCGATCGATCTCGGCAAATTGTGCCAAAAGACTCTAGATGAGATTTGCCGTCACATATGCAAGTCAGCAACTCCTCAATCTCCTTTTAAAGGCTCTTCTATTGACTCGCCTAATCAAGTTAATCAGAATGAGGCGTATGTCACGTCAGGCAATGTCACAAAAACATGAGGCGATCGATTCAATGCACTAGAACCAGTGTAATACGACTATTGCGACATCGAGCTATCTGGTCAGATAATCGTTTTTATAATGTCAAAGAATTTATAGCTGGAAGGGGTCCAAAATCAACCCCCCCGTTGTTTACCATCTTTTTATGAGGCCCATTTTAATTACCGCCTTTAGCTAGCACTCAAGCTAGCTATGCCTTCACCCCAAAAATTCCTATACCCAGGTTGCTACAATTTACAGAACAGCTTAGCGTCATTATTTCAATTCCCAGGTGAGGTCATTAGGTGAGGTAGAAAAGCCTGACGCCGACCCACCGGCTGCGAAGACCCCCACAATCCTGTTAGCTTGCTAGCGTTAGCCTTAACAATCAATCCAATAAATTACCATGATCGTTTCACAATAAATAGCAGGAAACGTACACAATGACACCGTTGGTAATGTTAACGTTCGTTGATGACGCCAAATAACAGGGAATGTAAATTGCAATTTTCTGGCAACAAAAAGAAACTGCCAGGTCTAAAAAGTGGAGGCGAGAAAGCATCAACAAGAGAAGGTAAACAATAATACACCACAAAGCGGCCCCGTTGTTGCGCTCGAGTGAGCGCTTGCCAACACAATAGTAATAATTACGAGGTGCATGTTGCTCACAGCGCCGGTTCAAGAGCCGGAGGCCCACCAGTTGTGTGAAATTGTATTTTCTCTATCCTCCTCTTTTGCTTTTCCTCCATTTTCTCATCTCACAGACATCCTCAGTCAACTTTTATTACCAATGCAGTGCTCACTTCCCGCTGAGCTGTCGCGAGTCCCCACGGAGCTGCATTCAAATGCCATTCAAAACCCGAGCCTGCATCCACAAAATAGGCATTTCCAAATGTGTTGCTAGGGAACTGCTTGGATTCCTCCCAAGTTATTGAGATTGAAAAACACGGGAAATGGAAGCGGATCATTTCATTTCGCTTATGGAATTACAATCCATTCAGCAACATGATGTGACACTAACTGTTCTCTCATGACAGGTGAAATCATTTCCGTATTTGGCGCTCTCCTCGTTTAGATCCAAGCTGCATGGTGTGGAAAAGCCATGAATAGAGCACAACGTGTAATTGAATAGTTATCTCTTTAAAAAGAAAATACATAAGGCATCACCGGTGCCCTGAATTTCACCTGCGCTGGATGGCAGCTAGCTAACTTTGTGCAACGCAGACCAGACATGCTGCTGCTTCTGTTTTAAAGGTCAAAGTCCTCCTCGAACAAATGCGCAAAAAAAATTAGATTACCGTAGTTCAAAATGTTTTGTTATACAAGTCACAAAGACAACAAAGTGCAGATCACTTGCAGTCAGACGTGAATCAAAACTGCTTTGCGTTAATTTCCATGGAGTTAAAGAAAAACTAGTACTTTGTTTGAAATCCACAACTCACAAAACGTCTTTCCCGGTTTAACTGCTCAGGACGTTCCCACTCCCGGCCAGACGGACTTGAGGCGGTTGCTTTTAAAGCACTAGCGAACAGTCGCTAAAGCGTCTCTGTAACGCTTCCCTTTAATCAGCTTTGGCTGCGAGGAGAGGATGTTCTCACCTGTACGATCAACACAGGATTAATAAAAGACAGCAATGGATGACGAGGGGCATAATGATGGATGACTGCACCTAACGAGCTCCTCTACGGCATGGATAATGAACCCTCGACTACGATTTAATAGGAACTTATTCTTCCTTGATCGATTTGAAACGCCTTATATGCCGACAGTAGCAACAATCGCATCGCTTGTGAAATTCAAGGTCTGGGAGCCGGCGTGGAAGAGCTTCGGCCTTTCTTCTTGTGAAGAGTAGAAGTATCGTCTTTGTTGCCGACATGGTCGTGTCATCTTTCATATTAATGCCTCTAGAGAAAGCCGCAAAGACGACCGGGAGAGCGAGCGTGTCGTGATGAAAGTCTGTCCTTATAAGAAGGCTTCTCCCTTCCCGTCAACTGCCTTTGACAATGCTCATCTATTTTCTTTTTCTTTTTTTTAAACCTTCCATTTTTTTTTAAAGACGGGCTATAAACGAACCGTGCAACTGCACAGTGCTCCAAAAGGAATCTGTGTGAAGAAGTCTGTTTTAAACAAAGATATCATATTTCTGCAAATAGTGGCCAAGGGCATTTATTTACAGATCGAGGACGGCCTTATTTTTGGAATACATTCATGTCAATTAAAAAATAAGAATAAAACTGGACTGCACGGCAATGGAGTGCAACTCACATGACTAGGCATTCATCAAAACGGAACATTCTATTTGTCATGGATTCTTTTGGGGACAGCGCTTACATGGCGCATAATTGGATGGCGTCGCTGTACCTAAGGACTCGGTTATGGCCAGTGGGTGTGTATTCACAGCAAATGCAAAGAAGCACAGCTGAATATTTAATAGGTTAAACCCTTGCCTTATCCTCTAATCCCCACTGCATTTGCATCACATCTTGCAGCAAATGGTGTGAGTTGAAGAGCCAAAATAAACAGAATTAAAACGGGGGGGGGGGATTCCTGTTGCCATTTTTAGATGTTCTACTTTCAATATAATATTCTGCCCTGTTAAAGCCTCTTCATTTGCATTTGACACGAGTCGATGGATCGTCTAAAGAGCAGAATTGATGCGTGATGCTTGACAAAGCTGTTGCTCACTTTCGTTGCCGGTTAGAGCGGTGCCTGTGATTGCATGTAAAGATTATACTTGGCTATCTGCCGTCGGCTAGTTAATAGCGTCAGGCCGAGACAACGCCAAGGCTTGGCGTTCTTACGCAACAGTGGCGCATGCATGCTTATTGCTGAAAGCACATATCCACAAAAAAAAAAGCACTGCAGCTCATTTTGTACTAAATTGTAAGTACTGTACTTGTATTAAAAAATCATAATAAATCTGGTAAATGACAGTGGGGTAGTAAAATAAATTTTTGCTGTCATAGATTATTTTGCCTCGAACCGTATCTATGGACAGGGAAAGCCTACTAGAACAAAACTTTAATTGGTCATAAAAGGCACTTTAATTTTTTTTTTTGTGAACGTGAGTTTGAATGTGATTGGCTCATGACACAGTTTGTAACTGTAACTGAGTGACTAACTATCAAAATCTCAGGAAAGTACTCATAAAATGTCAGAAAAGCCGACTAGAACATCTGAACTTGATGAACACTAACATTTTGTGTGTGCTTTTTTTTTTTTCAAAATTAAACAGAATTTTTTGTGAATTTTAGATGCGCACAGGCTCAGCCCAATTAGGAAGGAAATTTAAAATAAAATGCAACTCAAGATCCACAGCAGTCCCCATGTTAATGCAAATATTCTAAAAATTCTCTTCTATAAAGCCCCGGATGAGGAATATTTGCGCCTTCGAATTTGTCCTGCATCCTGTAGGGAGTTAAAGTAATGAAAATGTCGGAAAAATAAATCCTCAAGTAAAGTACAGATAAGTGAAAAATCGATACTTCCCACCACTGGCCTCTTAACAATATGCCTTGTAAAGCAATGCTGACCTCGGGCCAATTAAGCGAACCGTAATATAAGATGGATGTCCAATATCGGCGTTATTATGATGTCAGGTCGCCATTGACCTTTGCAGTTGTTTCCGCGATAATTCCCACCGCTCTCGTAATTATAGTTAATAGAACGCAAGAGTCTCCTGCTTCCATTTTGAACACAGAAATATCTCAATTAGTTCACGGCGTCGCTTCCGCGTTTTATCTGTGAATGATATCAAAGACGCTTTCGAGCCGAGCCTCCCGCCGATATTCGAGGTAAGGCGGAGTGGAAAACAGAAAAATAAAAGCTAAATTAATAATGCGGCCCGGGCTGGCTGCAATGAGGAGCCGAGCTTGTGTAATATTGATGAGCTAGCTGTGCGCAGCGGGAATGACTCATCTGGAGCTGCAGTTCCGCACAAGATGTGCTTTAATTTTTTTTTTTTTTAATCGAAAAACAACAACACATTTTCTAATTAGTGAAATCCCTGAACAACCTATGCGGAAAAAAAAAAAGCTTATTTAAAATAGCCTCAATGCATTATCATCATCATCATAATCATCAACATTTTGGTAGACATTCAGTGGCCCAAGATGCTTATTCGCTGTGCAGATGTCAAAGTTGTATCAATTTGGTCCTGGTTTTCGTGCATCTGCTTGCTTTTTCTGTATGAGCGTTAAAAAAAAAAAAAAAAGCCCTTTCTCGCAATACAAGCTTTTTATGAACATCTCCAGACAATAACGACCCCGCTCTGCTTGCCATCAGCAACGTGATCTGACCTGTCTAAAGTCAGACCTTCAAAATAAAAGCGGTCATTACAACAACATGATTTCACTATATTTTTGTTGGGCCACATGGGGGCTTATTTAACAGTCGCACTCAATAATATATGTATAATAACTGTATATTAATAAAGGAATACATTATCTAGCTCTCTGGAGGGACTTCTAGACTTAATTAGAAAAAAAAATAAATTACAAAACTACATTAACACGGAAACTTGCACTGGAACTCGCTCGCAGTAAATTGTGTCATCTTCTCACGAGGCGACGTGTGTCATATTAACCTACCGCTATTCAGCCTGTGTGTAAAATAAACAAATAAATGAATTCCTGAATAAATTAATAAAATAATAAAATAATAATAATCATAAAATAATCATAAATTAATAAATTAATAAATTAATTATTTCATACATACCGAAAATATATTGCAGATTTTCAAATTGCCTTTTTGTTTGTGCGTCTGCGAATGTCGTTACATTGCATCATCATCGCCCGGTTTTATTTGGGGATGCTCACAATCAAGCATGACAGCAGCACTATTGCTCTCACACCTCATTAGCCCCGTTTGGAGCGCACAACGACACGCCGGAACATTGGAAGTGAGCACAAACAACAGTGGAGATATGGTGATGTAATCATGCGATAAATTTGCCTTTTAAACGATTTGGACTGGATATGAGATGGCTTCTTGGAGATGCTTGAGGGTGCTGTATTACATATTCTGGAAACTTGGCTTTACATTTTAACAATACTGTAAAGAAAAAAAAAATAATGGCTAAAGGAAAAAAAATCATACCTGATGCTGGTTTTTGCTACACTTTTAGAATCATATTAGAACATAATTGTCGTAAAATTCAGACGCAGCCACCTCCATTTCCAAAATGAAACCAAGCTTCATTTCTCACTAAAACATCCGCAGAAAGTGAGCTTCAGAAATTGATAGAAAAGTCCAAAAAGTAAATCGGGGATTCAGTTCATCATCTTTCATAAATTTGACGACCGTTTGGAAGGAGCTAAAATCTGAGGAAAAGCGCAAGTACCCCGAAGAAGTCATCAAAGCTATATAAATCACACAGATATAAATCCCGCAGGTTTTATTGAAGCCGTAAAACTTGAAACTGCAAAATGACAAAAATGGAGTTACCCCGTCGGAGTTCGCCGGGGCTTAACTGTGTCACTTCATCTAAAAAACACTGCAAATCATTTTTGGGAAATTTTCCTTTGCGGGCTTACAAAGAGCAAACTTTGGACAAACATGACATGCATTATGGGCCTTGAGTGACATTTGTTGTAATCTCACCAAATTGCTTCAACGCTATTGCATCCGAGTCCTTTTTGAGTTTGGGACGCATACATCATTTAATTCGGGGGTCATCCTCATTTTTTCTCGTCTAATTCCAACAATAGGCAGCGCAATGAACCAAACCTTTTCAGATTTTCCCATTCCAGCCTGCACGCAAATAACCATGAGCCTGTAATGACGCACTATTTCCCAGTTACTGTCCCCTCTCATATGCTCCATCTTAATTCTTCGCATCCGCCAGCTCAATAAAACAATATCCTTATTGGCGGTGAGCGCGTTGTGCCCTTTGGCTCGGAGGAAATGCGATCGTGAAGACGGGGCATGATAGTGATCAGCAAAAAAAAAAAAAAAAAAATAGTAATAACTTTTGAGCTGGGATGAATGTGCCTGGGAATATTTACCACTCATGTTTGATGTCCCTCTCGTTTGCATAATGCATCAGTAACTGTTGTTTTGGAGAGGAGGGGGGGGCTGCGTTGATTTGCAGTTGTGTATACTGTATGCGTGTGAGACAAGCAATGAGTTTTCTTCATTTTTGGGAGCGCACATGCGGTTGGGGCCACGTTGTCTGTTGCCATGGCGACGCGTCGTCTCGCCCATTATCTACAAAGTGCCAGTGCAATTCAGGCAAAGAAAAACAGTCAAATGACTTGAGCTCACACTTTGTGGGGATTCTGCTCTGATTGGATTAGTCTGATTTCCATCAGGCGCTTGGGGACTTTAGCTTTTGTCGCCAAATAATATTATTGCCGAGGAACGGTTCTCAAACTGAGAGCCCGCAGAATCATCTTTAACAAATTGTGCTTTTGTCATTCAAAAAGGTGCATAACTATGGACATTTGAGCTCCGACTCCATTTCAGATATGCCGCACTTTCCGATCCACTTTCGGCTGTTAATTGAACCAGCCAAACAAAAATGAAAGCACTCTCAAGGAGCATGCAACAGCTACAAACCCCAACTGAGGTCACGTCAACACATAAAGCTTTTCAATGTGGACGGTTTGATTTGAATTGACTTGTTGATTTCTTACACGCCGTTAACGAAAGCCGTACATGTTGGACTTCATGTCCGTGTGGGGGTAAGCATGGATATCCATTTACAGTCTTGGCCTACGCGCAGCGAATGTGACACATCAATTATACAAGCAAAGTAATGCACACTTGGCCTGAGTGCAGAGCCGAGCGGCACCCGCAAAGATGAAAGCACTCTGAGGCTTACTGATAGATGTTTCTCTTAATTACCACAATGTTACTTTCAAATGTGGGTTCCTCACCTTACAAAAGTTTTGGAACTTTTGTTTTATTTTTCGATTGTGGTGACCGCCAGAGTTTCTCAATGAACCCAGAAGTGATGATGGGCCTTGGTGATTTATTTAGTTTATGAGGACATTTTTTTGGAGGGAGGGGGGGGGTTGCCCCCACTGATGTGCACACATATCCTTTTTTTTTGTCTTTGTTAATTAATATCATACTTGAACTTTTCTGTACAGAAGCGAGGTCAGTCGTTTGACGATTGTAGTTGCCTTTATTACATAATACAGCACATGACAAATATGCTTACAAAAAAATAAATCTAATCATAAAACTAATAACCTAATGAAGCATTTAAAAAAAAAATAAAACCGAACAATCTTGGTCAAAAAATAAAATAAAATTAATGAATTGAAAAAAAAAAATCCAAAATTAAAACTGCAATGAAAACTCCCAAACTATTTAGAACCTTGCTACATGGTCACGATTCCTCCTTTCCCCCGCAGGCCCAATTATTGTCGCTCACCACTAATTAGTCATCATACCGTTTTTTTTACTCACGCTCTTTTGATGCGCTTGAAATTTAGCATAATTTCCATCATCTTCATATGAATCACAAATGGTGACTAAACGGGCATGTTGTGACTCAGACGCTTGTTATCCCGTCGGTACACACGAGCAATGTGGCTCGGGGCCTCCCTTGTGCAGAAGCTCACTGCGCCCACAAGCTTCCTCATCTGCTTCACTTAAAGTACTAAAAGAAATCGTTGGCCAAGCGTCTTGAAAATACACACTTGCATCGAATCCGCAACATCTCCGTCTGCGCCACAAGTCAATACTGAGCACTTTGCCGCCGCCGCCGCCGTCTCTCTACTCGGACCTCACCAGGAACAGCCCCCCGGGGAGCCTGCTGAGCCTTTCGCTGAGGTTCATGACTTCCCACCATCATTTAGTGAACATGACTTTGAACATTGTTTTGCAAACTTTATCGCGCCAAGTCGCATATTTTACAGTCGGAAAATGATGCAGACAAAAATGGAATTAAATTATTGCCAGTAAATAACTTTCATTAGATCATTTACGTCAAATCCAGAATCGGATCCAAATCACAATAATATGGTGGCTTGGAAGAAATGAGAACGCCCTAACATCTCTAGGTATTACCCGAGAATACCAACTGTCTATTTCTCTCCGGACTGCACCAGGGCACCGACTATTCGACACGTGAGGCCCACATTCCAATTGGATGGCAGCAACGGGGAATATTTTAATGAATTCATATGCATTGTCCCAATTAGCCTCTGCCTTTGAGTAATTATCAGCGCCGCACACGTTCTGCTGAAAGTGGGAACAGCCCGTCGCAACCCAAAGGATTGTGGGAGTTATTTTTAAGCCGGAGGAGGTCAAATGCACCCACCCCGCCCCCTTTCCCTCCGTGCACGTTAATTAGCTTGAATTCATTTGTGTAGAAAATGTGACGTGACAGATGTGCGGTCGGGTATCTTAATTCCTTCGATCTCGCTTCCGGGAATGCGGGTTGGGGTGAGGGAGGTCCACGTTGCTAGAAAGCAGATCGCGGTTTGTCTCAGACGCCTGATACTTGTAATCTGCTTATGTTGTTAATGTGAACCGCGGTTAACGATACAGCCAAACCATATTCTCAGTTGGGTTAAAAAGGTTAGGTAGGGTGCCCTAACCTTGCTTCTCGGAGAAATTGAGCGCCAGTCAACGGGTAAGCACGATATGCGGCTAACCTGTGATGGTTTTAAGGAAAAAATATGGTGGAGGGGGTTGAAAGAAAGTAAACAATGGGGTGCCGAGGGTCCAAGGCAGGGTGCTGACGTGGCGATGGAGTGATGGCGGCGGCAGGGGGAATCGTCTGGATGAGTCAAAGCAAACATGACAGAAGAGAGTCAGGCTCGGAACATCGGGAATGGCTGACTGGCCTTTGGCATCTCGCACGCTTTAATTAAACAAGACTGGCTCAAGCAGGAGGAGGGGAAAGGGGAAGAGCCTGTTGCCATGGTAACCAAGTTTGAGGAAATGGTCAGCGCTGAACGGCAATCTGTATTAGGTTATGCCTTGTGAAGTACTTTTTTTTTTTTTTTTTTTTACACAAATATATTTTTGAAAAAATAGGTGACAATAATCCGAGTTGTTGGATCTTACAAAATAATACATTTTGATACTCTAAACATCCGACATTATAAGTGCTTACAATTATAAAGTACAGTATCCGAAGTGCTGCATTTATTGACGTGTGTGCGTGTGTGTGTGTGCGTTTCTCATACACGATGTGTGTGACTGTGACTCCCCCCCACCCATCAGTAAGTTGGCTGGTGGCGAGCAGCAGCTCATCACTCACACAGGATGGGGGTGATTACTTGGCTACGTATTGTGACTCCTGTATCTAAATATAGCTCTGGCTGTTTGGCGGTGGGGGGGGGGGGGGGGGGGGTTGGGGGATGTTTAAGGCCATGACAAAGTCGAGCGGCTGTCATTGATTCGGCAGCAAGGGCGAGACGGCTGATTAACATTCATGCTGTGGACACAGGACTTGCGTATAATGTGGCATGCAAAAAAAAAAAGATAAATTCTGTGGAGATGATTAGCCAAGCAAAAAAATTTAATAAATAAATAATCGAGGCAGGTGAGCTAAAATGCTAACGGCGAAAGGGCCGGTTTTTTATTTTTATTTTTTCAGTGAGAGAAATTGCCCTGATATCATTCCCACGCCATCATATTGGACTTTACTGCCATCGTATCCTTTGGGATGCATGAACTATTTCATTTTTTTCCCCAAACCCAACACACTTGTGTACTTTTCTTTAGCCTGATCATCGACCCAAAAAAAAAAAAAATAATTAATTCCCCCGCTTCCCATTTTGAGTCCCGACCCACAGATTGGGTAACCCTGCTCCTCACTTTTCAACTCAGCGTTTCAAACTGATTAAAAGTCTTACCGGGGCACCGTTATTTGTCATTCCTGGACCAGTTAAAGAGGGGATAACAAACACTGCCACAGCTCGATGGCCGCTAATGATGCAATAACGTGAGCTTCTTGTCAAGAATGCCACTTTTCTCCGTTGGAGAGGTTGTTAAGAGCACACACGACTGTGTCAACATCTGGCTTATACGCCAAGTTGAAGAAATGCAAAGAGGCTCAGGTGTTTTTTTTTTTTTTTTAACGGAGGACTTGAGGAGAGAGGCGATGTCTAGTCACCAGCATTCATTAATTGGATATGGATGGGTACCGATATACGGGGCAGAAGAGCTCTTTGCATCAGAAGTCCGCTGGGAGGATGTGTCAGGAGGTGACTCAATATGAGACTGAGCCAAAACAGGCTGTTTAACACCCAAATGTAAAATCAACAAAACCTCTGCCAAAGCCGAACAATCCCAAACGTGTCTGACGTGACAGCCGGAGCAATTTCGTTGCTCTTCTACCGCTGAACGGATTCGGTAAGACTCTGGCTTCACTTGGCCCCCGATGCAAGCAGACTTTAACGGGAATCAGTTTCTTGATCAGTGTGTATTTTTTTTCCCTTACATTTAAACTCAATTCCTTTCTCCACACTTTTTTATTTGATTTTCTTTACCTTTGTACCTTTTTTTTTTATTCTAACTATATTGTTTTTTTCCCCATTTTTAACATTAACTCCTTAATCCACTCTGTGACTATCTCGAACATGGTACACATCTTTTTCTTTGCGGTCCATTCCGTCCTCCACATCCAAAGGCGCTTCCTACTTGGCGACACCTCTTCCAGGATGTACCACATCTGTTATAACCTGTGTGGAAATTGCCTCCCAGGCATCTCTTGTAGATCACAAATGCTTTTCTAACGGCGTGCCCTTGCACTTATCGTCCTTCCCGCTTCCCTTGTTGCCACCTCAGAGGATATCTCGTCGCTCTCGTGACGCTCTTGCACCGTCCGTTACATCTGCCGCCACCTTTTTCTCCCAACCTGGATCAGGTATCCATGGTAACGCAAATCCTACAATGTTGCCGGTGAAATGGCTTTTCTAATGGGCAATATTATGCACCTGCTGAATTTGGAGCGTTTGATACAACCACGCATTTAAAAAGGGATTGCATTGTTAGTTAGCAAGAACAGACGCTCACATGCGTAACACACACTTTTCAAACTTCTCCCATTTGCCACACGCTCGCCACATATGAAGTGCATCTCTATGGACTCATTTCTGCTTTGCCCACCATCTGTCTGTCTGTCTTACTTCAGTTGTCTGTTGTGTTATTTCCTGCAGCTCTTAAAGGTTTCCTATACGTTCCTCCACCTATTGTAAGCATAGGTCAAATCTGACAGCTCATACGGGAATGACCATGTGACGACGTCATCCGCCATTTTTTTTTTTTTTTGTGTTTGTGCTCATGCCACTCAAGTGGCTGTCACAGTCCAGTTGATTCACGTCGCCTGTTGTTTCTGGTGGCGTCCCGAGGTCGAGGCATGCGGCGATACCTCCCCCAAGCACCTTTTCCGGGCATCATGAAGCACGGAGTGACCGTCCTGCGCTTCATGATCCCTTCCAGCTGATGGATATTGTGCGTTGATGCGTACACTTGGCACGGCCGCCCCGCGTGTGTGCCATTAGAGGAGCTCTCTTTTTCAAAGATAGCCAGCTGGCTCGACGCCATCGAGTCACATTTTTATCTTTTCATTTGAATGCCGGGCTCTAACGCGAGTCCCGCCGGTGCGTTTTAGCACGACGGCACAATCGGTAGACGACCGCCGGGTGTTCTCTGGCTTTTATCACCTGAATTCTGCTGGAGGATCAATTACAGCCGGGAACATTATTAACACATATATCACAGACGATGCTCAATGGAGAAGCGGGCTTTGTGTCTGTTGTGAAAAGATAAGGGGAACACAATGAGATGGACTAAAAAGTCAACCTGCTTTCATCCTAAATAATGAATTAAGTCTGGGATGGAGGTCAGCATTCTGCAGAACATTTGCATTGCAGTGCTGCCACCGCATGGTGGATGATGACAGTGATGAAGCCATTGTGCATTTTACGACACGTGTCGGGTTGCCGGGCACATATACACAATCAAAATTCATATCTGTAAACGATTTAGTCTTCAATGGAACATTTACAGGGCAATTTAACGACAAAAGCAGGTATTTTTTATTTTACATATTTATTAAGGATTTTTGTCCATATTGACATTTTTGTTATAAAGCTGCTAAAACCAGTCATTTTGGGGGGGATTTAGAAAATTCCAACAATTATTTTGACCCTGAATTATTTTATCCTTACAAATCTTTTATTTTTACATGTACACATTCTACATTTTAGCGTGTGTTGCTGCAAGCGGTGTGCTTATTGACTCGAAGGCACCAACTCTGAAAAGCTATATTGGATTAGGACTCTTCATGACATACATTTCGTCGCATACAGAAGAACCTCCCAAAGCCAAATGCACTAAAATTTGTATTACTTTAAATTGAGACAAAATATGCCTTACAAACGAAAGGTTGCTGGCTGCTCAGCGCAATATAAATCAAATGCTCATATCAAGAAGATGCTCACTAACGTTACATAACATTTGTAATTCTAACAGTACCTCTAAAAAGTCACTAGGTGACAGTATCGTTCTGCAGACACCTTCCTGTTCCCTCGCCATTATTTTCTCTTGAATTCACGTGATTTCCTTCCTCGAGGAACATGATTGTAGGACCCTTGTCTTAAATGATCTTTCAATTATTTATAATCTAGAATTATGAAGCATCACAGAACTGATTGTCTTTGGGGGGTTCCACTGATATCATTGCGTTTACGTTTCGACCGTTCTCCAAATTCTACCGATGGCTTATTTTATTCACAGTGACTTTAGCATCTCCCAGCGTTGCCTTTCTGTTGTAGTCGCGGCTTGAAAGGAGCAAAAAAAAAAAAAAGCTTGAGGATAAGACTGTTTTCTAACAAAAGGATTGGAGGAGACTTTGAAATCCAAAAGTTCATTTCCCCCTCTCCTCTCATCTACTTCCCCACACCGGAGTTCTGCCTGGCGTTGTGCGTCTGCGCGATGCCGTAAGGCACGTGGGCCGCAATGGTGCCCATCTCGGCCGCGCCCTCAACGTGAAACATCTGGTCGTCAAAGTAGATGTGAGGTCTGATCTTTTCCAGCATGGGGCCCTTGGGCGCCCCCGCCAGGAATAAGGCCTCGTCGATCTCCAGCCCCCAGGCCCTGAGGGTCTTCAGGGCTCGGATGCCGGAGCTGGCTGCGCTTCGGGCCGTCACTAAGTAGGTCCGGATCGGGCAGTCCAGGCGCTGGCCTTTCGCGTAAAACTTCTTCTGGAGCTTCCCTAGGGCCTCCAGAAAACCTTTCAGTGGACCCTTTTTGGGAAGACGAGAGTAGTCAATTTCACAGTCGCGCATTAAATTCTGTTATGTAAGCGCGTACATGATCCAGCAGAGTGTCTTCATTTTCTCGCTCGTGCTCGAAGAACTTGTCCAACCCGTGGGCCTTGAAAATGCGCTCGGATTCGTCGGAGAAGAGAACGGCATCGCCGTCAAACGCCACCCTCAGCTGGGTCTCCGACACCTCCGTCTGCTTCTCTGGCATGAACATGGTTGCCGCCGCGATACCTGAAGTGGAATGTCAAGATTGCACTCATTAATTCCTTGGCGCAAGTTGATCGTTGATTGATGACGTCACTCGCAAAAAGTCTATTTCTGCTTTTGAACTTTCCCAGTATAATTTAATAACATTCAGCATTCACATGATAATAAAACCTCACCCTGTGAGATCCTCCGCATCCAGGAAGTACTAGCAGATGGCCTCACAGCTAATTAAGACCTTTCAAATAAAATGTCAAGGACGCCTTCTTTGCCTGGCGGCGGGGTATGCGCGTGTGTATGCGGCTTGGAGAGTCACCTTGAGAGGTATGTGGTCCTGCACTTAATCCTCCCTTAACGGGCTAAATATAGCGATAGTTGAAATTGTTTTTGATTTTTGGGGGAACAAAGGATGCTTGGGATTAGGAATAATTCTTTAATTGCCGCGCAGGAGTCATCTCAAGACACGGCAGGAAAGGATAAACGCATATTATTTATCATGTTATACTTGTTGATCGAAATAAAATATGCGCTTACCTTCCGCCAGCGCCTCCCTGACCTTTTCTGCGTCAGCCGACAGGTAGAGGTTGGTCTGCCAGGCTTTGAGGTACCCAATTGGACTGCTTCCGCCCGTCATGCAGAAACGTTCAATGAAAAGATCTGTGAACAACACATTTTAAAGACACGACTGTTTTACAGACTACTTAAATCTAGATGTCGCCAAAAGGCGGAGACGTTCATTTTCCAAACCATATGAGTCTCATCATCAGTAAGATCATCTCAGTGGTGACTGAAACGTTGTGGACAAATATTTAGCAATTATATCAAAGCCACTGGCAAAACAAAATGTCATCCCAAGGTATCAAATGTTTCCTGTGAGAAAGCAGCACAGCAAACAATGATGGAATTCTGTTGTAATCACTTTTTAATGATCGCTGACCCTCTGTGCGGGAGGTTTGTTCAACATCAACATGTCTCGGTAACATCAGAGAAGGCCTTGTTTGTCTCGGCTTTTGTTGGGAAGCTCAGAGGTCTGGAACCGTTGGAGCGTTCACGCAGAGAGCCACCAGCGAGATCTAAAGGCGTCTCATCTGGGCGGCTCCGCTCCAAAGTGTTTTTGTTTTGGCCGCCCGCGGATTAACCTTGGATCCCGCGGGATGTGGTTTTGAACCCGTCTCAGCGTGAGGCCAGGACTATCTGTTATCGTTTGATGATGCAAACAGGAAGTGGTTAGTGACGGAGAGGACATTTGCGTGGGAATGATCCATGAAAAGTCAGCTGTTGATACAATTTGCTTCCGCATCCTGACTCTGCAGAAATGGCTCATCTCGAAACAAAATCTTGACGAGTACCTCGGTTTAAAAGTGTCCCCACTGCATTGAGCCAACGTCAGCATTTTCCCGTACTTGCGTTATTTTGAGAATAAGCGATTTGAGAAATAAGTTGTGCTGCCGGTCACTTAAAAACTTACTGTGATGGTTGATGGTGTTGATGAGGCGGATCCCGACGTGCGCGTGGTTGTACGTCACCAGCACGATGTCGAACAGCTCTTCGCTTTGCGGATACAACTGGCGCAGACGGGTATTTACCGCCTCCAGAGCCTGTTGGCGACAAGAAGACGTTATTTTTACATTGACACGATCCATCGAGCTTTTCTCGTAGCACGCTACGTTAAATGGTTTTCTATTGGCATTTTTTTTGTATGGGTCCCTTAAAACTGGGACCGCCACTGTATACATTATAGGATATGAAATATTACAACTTGTTGATTCAGTGACTCGACCCAGACAAGTGGATTGGCCATTGTGAAGGTCAAATAGGTTTCACAGTTACGATTATCGGACTGATTATTTTTCCAAGCAGATCACAGAGAAGCAAAATCGCTCTTGAAACATCCCACACTACAAGACAATCTCTTTGGATAATCTTTTAGAGCAGGCGTGGGCAAACTGCGGCCCGGGGGCCACATGTGGCCCATTAAATGTTTTAATCCGGCCCGTCAAACTTGAAAAAAATTAAATGAATTAACCATGTTAATGTTTTATTTTCTAAATACTGTGGTTTTTCAAAGACTTATATTATTGTAATGTTTTTGTTCACTTTCATTTAAGGTTAAATGTATTTTTTTTTTCTCAGATGAGGTGAGGTTACCAAAACACTCTATCCATCTGCTGCTGGTCCGGCCCCTTTGTCAAATTTTAGAACCCCTTGTGTCCCGCCAATCAAAAAGTTTGCCCACCCCTGTTTTAGAGACATCTAACAACTGGGCCTTCTACGATTTTGAACGGAAATGCTGAAATTTGGTTTAGTTGTCGGTATATTTCCCCGTCTGCATGCAAAGTGTAGATGGCCTTGCAAATAATTCCACTTTTCAACCTTGACTAAGGGGAAAGCGGGCCCCGGGGCGAAGGGTTCGTGCTCGTGTTCGATTTGGTATCTCAGGTATTCCTCCACGCCGTGCTGCTCGAACACTTTCTGCTCCCGTTCCGTTCGGAACAGAACCCGTGTGGAAACGGCGATCGTCACGGCGTTCTCAGGCTTGGGCTGCGGCCACAAAATGAAAAACAAGACCACGGAGAATGTCAATTCTAGTTTATGGGAGGGATTGAAAATGAGCAATTAAATTGTGATGGGAACTAGAATTGTCAGTCACACCCAAAATAAATCTTTGATTACATGCCATGCTACGTGTATCGTTTCGCACATGCCAGTTAGGGGCAGTTGTACGTAATGTTGGCCCGTAGAGCTTGGTTCTAAGCTTGTGTTCAGATTTGGTGAGGTTAAAACCAACTCTACTGCGGTTCCTGTGTTTGTGTAGTTCGTTTGAATAATTGTACACATCATCTGAACACCAGATGGGGCAAATGATCAGCTTGAAAGATCCACTTTCTTTGTCTATTTTTCCTTGGCAACCTTTTGTTCCAACAATAAAAACAACAGCATGTGTCCGACGAGCAGACTACAGGCCTGAAAGGCCCACTTGAGTCAGCACAGCGGCACGACGTGAAGAAGCAAACAGAGCAAGCAGTCCGGAGCCGTGTTGTGCGTCTGCAAGCTCGAATAGTCGCGTCAAATAAAATAAAATGGCACGGCTTCGCGTTGCACACGCGTCACCTTATGTGGCCGTGTGCGTTCGTGTGTTAATACTCTGGCGCCGGTATCGGAAGGTGAGGGGCTGCATTCCGAGTGGGGCAAAGTGGCAAACCGGCACACACAACTTTTTGAAAAGGAATGTTAGGTAATTTTGTTACTCTTTTTTTTTTTTTTATTCCACTCATTTTTCATTGAGAAAATATTGACGACTCGTTGTCAAAAGGGTCAAGTACCAATATTGTGGCTGAGTCTCGGTATTCGTCATGTACTGCCAACTCTGCGTGTCTGAACGGCTATAAAACGACCAGAATTTATCTTGCGCTGCATTAGTTTGCTTCTAAAATATTGCCCAAACTGTAAATACCCCGTGAAAAAAAAAAACATTTTCGACACCTTTTATTGCTGCTGACGTGTGTTCGTGTTGTATCAGACAGTTTGCATGCTCTTACGTTCCTTAAATGACATACTGTCGCTCATACCCTTGTGATTGTTGTTGTTATTTTTTTTTTTTAATTATCACACAATCACTGTAAACATCAACATCTTGTGAATTTCACTCCAAAGCAATTATTTGAAAAAGTGATTCACTTTCCGGTGACTCTTGCGATTGGTTAGTGGAGAAGGCAAGAGTGTGCGGTCATGCAGCCGTCGCAGAGGAGGTTAAAAGGAGGAGAGAGCCAAAGCAGAAGCTTTCAGTCGTCCGTTTGTGTGTCATACTCACAAAAAACACGCCTCCTTCCACCTTGCGGGCCCGTCTGCCTGTCACCTTCAGCACAATGACATTTTGCAGTTTTTTTAAATTCAGCTCACACACAAATGGTGTTGGCAAAGAGGAAAATGTGACGATGATGAGTCAAAGAACGGAAAATGGAATGATGTGGGAAAATTCATTTTACAATTACAAATCAAAAGGAAAGCAGATGTTAACAAATAGCAAGACCAATAAAACGCCACTGAGAAGTTTTACTTTTTAGTTGGAATTTTACTGACGAGATCAGGGCCAGCTCATTTGTGATAAAATATTGGCCTTTTTTTTGGCAGGTCCACGCTCCCCAGTTTGAATCTCACACTTTAGTTTTGCTCTTCCGGATCTTTGCGACATTTTGTATGTACCTGATCCAATCCGAGTCAGTTTAGGCTATGAATAACGTGTCATGAAGTTGGAGGCGTCTCGTTGGTGTGGGATGTGGGGGGGCGGGTGGGCGATTGGCATGGCGTCTTTGCTTGCGATCCGATACGGTCGGCGTTAACAGCCTGCCCTCTGCCAGCTGGACCACACGGCATGCCTCGATCACATGACTCCCAACTTGGTAGCCGATGAGTGAACCCCCCCCCCCCCCCCTCAACTATTTGCATACACGGACGGGGATGCTGCTTCTGTTCTTCCGTAGAAACAAGGGTGGAAGTCGGTAGGAGTTTCCAGGTAACCGTGTGCCGGGCGATGCAAAGGGTCCGCAAGCGAGAGTAAATAAAGAGTGAGCACAAAGTGGCGCGGTCGACGGGGGGGATATTTATAGGTGAGTAAAAGGCCACAGATGATGTGTGTGACGTGTTGCAGCTGATATGACAGCAAGGGGAGTGCGATTGCACTGGAGTTGTAGAAATACTGAGGTGCACTAGTAGCACCACCACTAGTGCCTTCTAGTGCACAATTCCACCTGACTAATAAACTAAGTGCTGCACTAGTAACGCAATTACGAGGCATGTTGCGCACTAGTAGCCTCATTGAGCCTACGAGTGTTCCTTGTTCACTGTATTAAAAAAATTTAATTAAATAAACGCCGTCAGATTTATTAGTAGAAATACGCTACTTTTCAAGGCAGGTTACTTGTTTGCTGTTTGTACTTTATGATCCTCCCTATGACACTCCATAAGCTACACAAGCTGCCCATGTGCTACATTTACAGCCGACGGCAAACTCCACAAGACAGCAAAAGTTGCCCCGACTTACCTGTTTTGGTTTGGTGGCGAGTCCCCGGCGGTCTTCTTGGAGCTCGTCCGTCTCCTCCCACGACTCTCTCTTCTCTCCATTGGAAGAGGCGCAAATTTGGAGCTCCTTCACCTTCACTGGGTCCACGCTCATCTTCACCATAGAGAATGTGAGCACCCCTAAGGTGCCCTCTCAAAGTGGCCTTAGTATGTCGAAAACGTCACCAAAGGAAGGCAGCGTCCTGCAGCTGCATGAAGCATTTAGCAGGCGTCTCCGCTAAGGTGCATTGGCGAGTTGCTGGAGTTTACTGAGCTTGCACCTGCCCATGTGTAAAGAGCATGCAAAGATCCTAAAGAAAGCAAGAATGCTCGTAGCAACCTAGTGAACAGGGTCATGTGGGACGTATATTTGTCGGACGCCGCAGTCCATCTGCTGCTATCTCTCTTCCCTAACTGCTCACTTGCAAGCAGCAACCGGCCTCGCTCCCTCCCTCCCTCTTTTGTCCCGCTACAGGCTGGCTGCGTCACGGCCAATCCTACGCCGCGGCCCGCCTGACCACCAATGGCGATCAGGCTTCTGCGTTCAGTCAAACTCTGCCCTTTTGCTGCCTGGTGTTGACACGGGAAATGCACATGGTGTGCGGAGAAATATTATTTGGACAAGTGAGACAGTGTGAAGAAATACAATATATGTGAAAGGAAATGGACAGCATGGTGGCCTAGTGGTTAGGTTTGGCGTTCAAATCCGTGTGCAAGTTCTCCTTGTGTGGGTTTTTCTCCAAGTCGGTTCATGAAAGATTTTGCCCATCCCGGTATTATCGGTTGGGAATGGTTGTCTATATGCGCCCTCAGCAAGGCTGGGTGACCAGTCCAGGGTGTAATTCACTTCTCACCCAATCAACTGTTATCGGCTCCAGTTGACTGAGAGACTAAGTGAGCGCCTGAGTGAGTGAACATGTGAGAGAGCGACTGAGTGCACATGTGTACGCCTTTGCGCACATGTTAAATTACCCTAAAGGTATCCGCTAATGGATAACTTCCACTCTCCTAACTGCAAGGCCATTAGTGTGCATTGTGATTGGCCCAGGGTGTCGGGGTCAAAATGGATCAGCTCGTCTATAAAGTGGCTTGTCAACACACAGACCATTTTTGCACACCTACGATTGGCTGACCAACAGGCCAGGTACACCCTCGACTCTAGATTAGAAAATGCATAGATGGATTATTCCCATTTGTTCGTCGCTCCTTTTCCAACTGGAATGGTCTCAAAGTACTCGGCTGCGTCTCAACGCCCTCATGTGGCACCTCAGAGCATTGTTGTATTTTGCCGTGACCTCTGCTATATTCAGACTGTCCTCTCTCTCTCTCTCTCTCTCTCTCACTCCCTCTCTTGCAGTTTTTTTCCGTCCGCAGCTCAGCCCCACTGCACAAATGTGAGTTTTTATCCCGAAGCCGAAACGTGATCCAACAAAGCTCACGATAGAGTCCTATTGATCCATGGAGAGTGGCTGAACGAATAGTTTCACAGAGGGGTTGGCTTGAACCAGAAAGCACACTAAATACACTTAATGGAATTTTGTTTTAGTTGAAAGTCAAAATATTATACGGGGCTACCACCAATGTCGGTCACAATTTGTCCCGTGATGCTGGTTGACTTAAAAGTTTGTTGTCGTGCTTTCAGCCGCATGCTATTTATGTTAGCATTCATTTGGTAAACTACATTTGTGGCTGGAATTTTTATTTACTTTATCACCTAATTCTGACCGACACTGTCACATCCAGTTTGATTTCCTAGGTGGCATCTGACACACAAAAATACTTAAAGATTGGAAAGTAAAGTGTGGAGAGTCTCTGTCACCAAAATGCACACGTACAGTCAGTGAATGGGGCGAGGGATGATTGTCAAAAGCTTCTGAAAAGTATGCACACACTCGCTCCTTCATTCTCGCCTGGTTCCTCTTTTTTGATTCTTCCATGACAATCGCACCATATTACTATTTCTGATGATTATTAGATACAATATTTACTTATTTATTCCTACACGTATCACAGGCCAAGTTTTTAGTAAGCATTATTGTGAATCATCATGAGAATGTGATTATTATTATGTTGATGTACGCGCTCGCTTCCATCGCGAAGCTCTTTTGTGTGATAGATGGTTGGCCTCGGCAAGGGTTGCCATGGGAACAGCAGGGGATGACGTCACTGCAGCAAGGTGACATCATCACGACATGGTGAATCATCACAGTTTGCCGGTCTGCGCTTGTGCTATAACAGAACAGGAGGAGGCGCAAAACAGCTTTTCGACATCCATGTGTTTTAATCCATGTAACAAAAATAAGTACGTCACCTTTTTTTTTTTTTTTTTGCTTCTAATCAGAACAAAACAGGAAAGCATCTGACAAGACAAATAGACATCTACAAATGATTCAAATGTCAATACAAAACATATTTCTTGAGCGTTTCCGGTGATGCGAGTGATGCATCCTGTCATTTTCAGCTCCAAGACCATCTTTGGCACCTCAATGTTGAATTTTGAACTGGAGGCTCTTCTCAAGTTAGAACAAATTGCATATTGCTTTTGGGAGGAAATTGAATTTCTCTCTGGGGTCCAAAGCGGTCCTGATAACAACTTGGCTTGTTAAAAGGGCTGTTTTGTCGAATTATTTAACAAATCAGAGGGAATAAAAATAAAACCTACAGATTAGTGCACTTCATCTATGTGGATTTATTGCAATAGCGCACTCTTTTGGGTTCCTGTTCGCATTTCTTTCATTTATCGACTTATATTAAGTATGCAAGTCAGTTTTGAACATCTGGTAGAACAAAAATGAAGGGACATGCTGTAATAATTTGGCCTGATGTGCTGCTTCCATCCACTGGGCGGCACTATGACACACAACTCACATCTCTACATCCCCCCTCACTGACTTGTCCACGATGGCCTATGTCGAGACAACACAAAAAAAAAACTCTATGTGAGTATTTATACTGTGTTCATCAGTGAATAGAACCATACACACACACACACACGCTCAGACCCACCCCTGCCCACAGTTGCGTGCACACACACACACACTAAGTACTAGCAGAGCACAAAAGCAGGAACAATACTCAGTGTTTGCACACACGTACAACACACACGTGTTGGTAAAACTAGACCGAGACGTCTTTTTGTAACACAAATGATGCAAATAGAAAAACGTGTGTGAATGCCTGCAAAAGTCCCCACATGCGCACGCACGCACACACACACACACACACACAAACTGTAGCTGTGTCGTCTTTATGAAAGTAGTTCTAATCTAATGTACATTTACATATTAGATCTGTTTATAATCATAAATACCATTGTTGTATAATGTACATATACATTTTATAATAATTACAGTATCGAACACAGGAGAGTTTGTCGCTTTGAGGAGATGGAGGAGGAGGAAGAGCAATTTCATTCCCAGAACATGCAAGGGATATTTAGAAAGTCAGACATTTTTGTTTGTCGTGTATTTAATGCTAGCGAGTTTGTGTCCTATGTGTTTACGTTTCTCCGTTCTAGTTCCAGTCTGAGCTTTCACGTTGACTACCAGGTGCAGCCACATCACAGGGTTCCCTTTTCAACCTTTTGCTGTTTTTCCCGCATTGATTTTGTCTTCTCTTTTTTTTTCTTTCAAGATCAGAGCGTAGTTCAACAGAGTTCCTCTGCCTGCGCCACAAATCAAAGCGCTTCCCTTGTGACATTTCGGGGGGGGGAGAACGGCGGAGACAAAATGAGCATGGACAGGACGGCGGCGGCGGCGGAAGGACAGGCGAGCGAGACGCTGGCTCCGCATTAAATCACGGAGGAACGTTTGGCCTTTAACGGTAATGGCCATTTTCTTGAGTCATGCAATTATTGTCACTTCCTGTGTCGCTCGAAACGAAAACGTCATTACATTAACATCAGTGCATAATTTGTGATTGTATGAGAACATGATGAGAAGTTCAAATTGGACTTTGTCATATGCCATTGAATAATCCTTTATAACGGGACTCGCTTTGCAACTCGGACTCTCTGATGCTCCCAAACAAGTAGCGTGTAATCATCCTTGATGCAGTTTCTAATCATGTCGTCAATGTAATGAACTTTTAATGAAGTTTGCTTTAAGCCCAGATGTCACGTTGTACTGTAATCCATTTAAAAAGTGGGAGGGGATTTGACTGATTGCACCCAAACACAGCAGTGACGCATTCATATGGACACGCATGCACTGACTCATTTGAAATTGTCTTCCTATCGGGGTCATACTTCTGAATTCCAATCACTCTTGAGGCTTTTTTTATTTTTTTTCTAAATATCCCTTGATTCATAGTGACGAAATTAACAAAACCGCTGTGATTTCTCTAAACATTTGGAAGGGGGTGGGGGTTTGGTGGACTCTTAGATTTCCTCCCTCCATCTCCTGCACTTTCCTCTCTTTACAATCAGCGTCTACTTCTGCATGTCGCACTGCAGCAGTAAGACAATGGAGGGGTCCGACTTGGCCGCCTCCTTGAACTCCTCCAGGGAGATCTCGTCATTGTGGTCCTTGTCCATCTTGGAGAAGATCTTGTCGACGCGCTGCTGCGGGGTCAGGCCATCTTCGTTCATGCGCATCATAATCACCGTGCCCACCATCTTGTAAATGGCCTATAGGAATAAAAAAAAAAAAGATTTAAAATAAATAGGAGTCTACAGGCTTGATTTCTTCATCTAAATTGCGCGTTCACGCTACACAAGCGCAAAAAATAAATAAATAAATAAATAAATTGGCGTTTTCATGGAAAACTTATACTGGCTATCTTGCCACAATGCTTGTTGTGAACACTTTTGAATCACACACAGCTTGAACATTGAAAAAAAATGTATGGTACATAAACTACTGTCTAGCTGATCATTTTAGGGGATCCAGCAACAGCGTAACTTAACGATCTTGATTTAACTCAAAATTTGGGACTGCACACCCAAAATCTGAAACAGGCCACGGTGCACTCAAATAACCCAAAATTAGATATTACAAATTTGAAAGGAAAGTTTTTATGTAGCATGACTCCTTCTTGTGACTGTTTCCAAGTCAGCCCTGAGATCATTCCGCGCCTCCCAAATTACATCATTGAATATATTCAGTCGGTCTGTTTCTGGCAATAAAAAAATGTATCCATTCATTTTGTCCATGCCTAAGTCAAGATGCTAAGTCAGGAACAACATAAAATCGTTGATACGAATAGTAGAATAATTACATAATAATAACATTCCATGATAGGCGACATTTTGGTAGCAAATTTTGAGAGTCCAACATACTCTAGATGTGCTCCTCATCGACTCACCTCGATGATCTCCAGCATCTCCACGCGGGTGATCTTGCCATCGCCGTCCAGGTCGTACATGTTGAAGGCCCAATTGAGCTTCTGCTCAAAGCTGCCCCTGGAGGTGATGGACAGGGCGCAGATGAACTCCCTGAAGTCGATGGTCCCGTCGCCGTTCTTGTCGAACGTCCGGAAAGCATGCTGGGCGAACTTGGAGGCATCGCCGTATGGAAAAAACTAAAAACCCATGACAAGACAGATAGCATGATTAGTCACAGTAACCGAACCAGCTAATAATGTTCCAGATGAGGCATCCTATTTATAGAAGCAAAGTACAATTCCAACTCCCGGCAACGCGTTTCTAATAAGCATTAAAACTCTCCATAACCTCCTTCACCAAAATCGTTATTGCTGACCTTCACATAGAGCTGTTGAAACTCCTCCAGGTTGAGAATACCAGAAGGGCAGTCCTTGAGGAAGCCTTTATACCACTGCTTGAGCTCGGCCTCGTTGAATTCCGTATTCTTGGTCAGGTCGTCCAAGACCTCCGGGGCCAGCTTGCTGTTATGTTTCCCCATGATGCCTCGACTCTCTAGAGGGGGAGGACAAAAAGATAAAGACAGAGAGAGACATGGGGTCAACACGGGTGTGAGACGGCTTGAAGATAAACGGGAGCCATAGCGCATTGTCTTTGTGTGCTTCAACCTGTCGTGCAGGTTTAAAGCCAAACTAACGGTGGAAAACGTCACTCTTTCAAATTGTTCTTATCGCTCATGTCGCGTAACAAAAAAAAAAAACAGAACCAATGTTGGCCGTCACATCATGTTATCACTAGTGATGGGAAAATGAAGCTTCAAATTTGCTTTATGAAGCAGTTGTTGTATTTTTGACTCCTCTAGATGGCACTGTTGGTCTAAATAAAGGGTTTAAAAAAATGGCAAGTCAGTGTGCTTTCAGCCCAATGTTGAACAGAGAGTGCCACCTACAGGAGTCCAAAAATACTACAACTGGTTCATGAAGCAGATTTGAAGCTTCATTTTCCCATCGCTAGTTGTCACCACATGGGTTTAAAAATGTACGAGATGGACTTGATTGAACTGGATAGTTTCATCAATGCACAGCCATTAGACCAAAAAGTCCGCCTTAAAAATGACCTCTAATCCACATGTGTATTAGTTATTGTGGACATAAAACGGCCCATTAACCTCCCATGGACAACTGCAGTCCCTTCATGACGCCATCCATGAGTCATAGCCCACGTCTGACAGCTTTTTCACACTTCCACACCAGGACCCAGCGAGCGGCCACAAATCCTTCCCCTCTAAAACTGCTCATCCAGGAGCTTTGTGGCGAAAATATGACCAATGAGTCACGGCGGCGAGAGAACGAGGCAGTGAGCCCTTTCACAAACTGCAGCAGGATTTTTTGCAATAGGAGAGCCACGAGGGATACGAGGAGAAAGAACGGAGGGACACTCACGTCGGCCTTTAACTTGCTTCGAAAATGTCAGCGCAGTTCTTGTCAAGCCGAGACATGAAAAGAAGAATACCTTCGACACGAGCGATCAAATAAGGATCGCGGCTATGTGTTTGTTTGTAAAATTCGAATGCTTCGAGGCCACCAACTGGGACAAATGAGATTCTTCCCTCGGTTAGGGAGCAAACGTGGCTCATAATAGAGTTTCCTCAGCGTGACGTCGAGACGCTCCATTAACCGGGCGAGTCGAAAGCCGTCAAGAAGCAATCCCGTTTGAGGGAATCAAAATAAACACCGCTCATGACGGCACGCCGGGTGGAGCCGTCAAGTTCATGCAAATTATTCCCTGGGAAGCTTCGCGTCCTTGCCAGATAGAAATTGTTTGTGTTTGGCCATTGGAGACAACACCAGATGCTGCTTTGGATTTGTCAAGGAAAATGGAAAGCGATTGAAGCATTATTAAAATCCTTGATATCCAACAGGAGAAACGTGTTCAGTAGAATCCTAAAAAATATATATATGCTAATCCACTAATACAGGGGTGGGCAAACTTTTTGATTGGCGGGCCACAATGGGTTCTAAAATTTGACACAGGGGCCGGACCAGGAGCAGATGGCTGGAGTGTTTTGGTCACCTCACCTCATCTGAGAAAAAAAATACATTTTAAATGAAAATGAACAAAAGCATTACAACAAAATATATGTCCACAGTATTTATAAAATAAAACATTAACAAGGTTTATTCATTCAATTGTTTTTCAAGTTCGGCGGGCCGGATTAAAACGTTTAACAGGCCGCATGTGGCCCCCGGGCCATAGTTTGCCCACACCTGCACTAATACGTGCTTTGTCCTCACTAGTAAGAATTCAGCACACTAGTACGAAAAATGTTTTCTTGGTTGTTAGCTGAGCCCCGAGCAACTGCGATGTCATTTTCAGTCGACAGAAGTGACCCAGACGGCTAAAAACCGGCGGATTTAGCCGCTTAACTCAAATTCTTCAAAAAAATATTAATCTGAATGCCGTGTTCAGACTAGTAAAGGCGCATAGGACCGTGAATTGTTAATAATTTTCGGGGTGTTGACTTTCCCTTTGAATTAAATTGAAAATCACTGCAGCAAGTCGCCCTTTGCAGTCATTCAACAGATTACACTTCATTCAAAGGCAGAGACACGAGTAGCCACGGCGCTTCACAAAGACTCAAATCCCATGAAACCCTCGTGTAATGTGCTCTTGAGGCCCGGGATGTTTAATTACAATGTAAGAATAGAAAAAAACCCCAAAAAAAACGCACAGCTCAGTCTGCCAACTTGCCCGCATGCCATCAAAAGGGGGTTGAGTTGGTGTGGCAACAAGCTGCCACTGCGCATGGTGACGTCTTTGACAAGGCTCGAAACACGTCAGAAACACATGCACGCATCCGGGATTTTGTTTTTTTCCTTTGGAGCAGTCAAAATGTCCACATGATGGAGGAAACACACACACACTTCATCCAGGCACAATCATGGTTTCCTCTTACATGCCACTTCATTAGAAACCCCTGATTTATGCTTTTGGATAGTTGGGGAAAAAAATTAGACCGGGCCCAACATTGATCAGAATAATACAGGAATAAGAGCTGAATGTAGAGAGATGACTCAATGTGGATTCCCACCTCCGAGGGAAAAGACCATTGCGGGGGAGAGACAGCTTGTGAACAGATGACAAAGATAGACGGCAGGCGAGCAGGCAGACAGGAGGCATCCGGCGGTAATTTATAGAAGCAGGCAATGGATAAGACAGATGCGCGTCTTATTGGCTAACGAAGGCGTGTTCGCTCTCTCGTTGCAGCTGTCAGACTGATAGTAAACACAAATCAGAGCTGCAGACGTGCGGAACACCGACCGGGTGTCGACTCACGCCAGAGTTAATTTCTGATGAATGTTATATCAAACTCTTGTTAGAGTCATAAGACCATCGGTGCATCGCTGGTTATTAATTTAGATTATTTGATACCCCATTAATTGCACCAAATTTTATGTGTGCCGAGTTTGTGATTCGCCACTCATGAACACAGCTATTCGTAGATTTCTTTTAACCGATTCTCCGTTATTCACTTGGCAATCCTAACTTTTTTTGGGTCGCGATTGATTGTTACGCTTATCACTAGTCTTATCTTTATGGCATTGTAGTTAATGTCCAAATTGTATGACCTGGTTGGGTGTTATATATTTATATATATATATATATATATATATATATATATATATATATATATATATGGTATATATATATATATGGTATATATATATATATATATATATATATATATATATATATATATATATATATATATGGTATGTATATATATATATATATATATGGTATGTATATATATATATATATATATGGTATGTATATATATATATATATATATATATATATATATATATGGTATATATATATATATATATATATGGTATATATATATATATATATATATATATATATACATACCATATATATATATATATATGGTATATATATATATATATATATATATATATATTATATATATATATATATATATATGGTATATACATATTTATATATATATATATATATATATATATATATATATATATATATGGTATATATATGGTATAGATATATATATGGTATATACATATTTATATATATATATATATATATATATATATATATATATATATATATAAATATGTATATACCATATATATATATATACCATATATATATACCATATATATATATATATATATATATATATATATATATATATATATATATATATATATATATATATACCATATATATATATATATATATACCATATATATATATATATACCATATATATATATATATATATATATATATATATATATATATATGGTATATATATATATATATATATATGGTTGGTATATACATATTTATATATATATATATATGGTATATACATATTTATATATATACATATATATGCATATATATATATATATATATATGGTATATACATATATATATATGGTATATACATATATATATATGGTATATACATATATATATATGGTATATACATATATATATATATGGTATATACATATATATATATGGTATATACATATATATATATATGGTATATACATATATATATATGGTATATACATATATATACGTATATATAGATATATATTTATATATATATATATATATTTATATATTTATTTATATATGTATATATATATGTATGTATATATATATATATATATATATATATATATATATATATATATATATATATATATTTATATATATACATATATATATGCATATATATATATATATATATGGTATATACATATTTATATATATACATATATATATGCATATATATATATATATGGTATATACATATTTATATATATACATATATATATGCATATATATATATATATATATATATGGTATATACATATATATATATATGGTATATACATATATATATATGGTATATACATATATATATGGTATATATAGATATAGATATATATTTATATATATATATATATATTTATATATTTATTTATATATGTATATATATATGTATGTATATATATATATATATATATATATATATATACATTTTTTAATTCATGTACATATTTTATATACCATGTTTGTGTGTGTTAGCAATAACATTTGTACCAGTGGAAAAAGTACAATGGACTGACAGAGGAACAATCAATGGGATACCAGTCAAATACCAGATCTAACCCTGATCAGCTACAATTGTGTCAGTGTGTGCCTGTATGTGTGTGCGCGCGTCTCTGTGTGTGTGAATGTTGGCGTGATGGTCTTCTCTAAGTGAATGCATGGTCTTGGGGGCTGCTCAGCGGTGCGTTGCCTTGACAACACATTGTTGCGGCCAAAAAGCAATAGAGCAAGAAATGATAGATTAGCCGATCGAGACGTGCCCTTTCCCAACTGGGGCTGCTCCAGTTTACTTTCCGACTGTCTGGCTTTTTTTTTTTTTTTATCTACAGTTACAATCACTGACACTTCATCCCACACATAATGCCCCAGTTTGAAAGCTATTTGGAAAACAATGCCAACGGCAGACCTGACTGAAATGTAAGCTGCTTTTTCCTCATCAAATTCACACATTCTCCACCCGGTTTTGACGCCAACCCGCGTAACTAAATGAACACGATGCCACATACACTGCAGCAGCCCGTTTTGCTTCTGCACTGATTAGCGCCGTGTTTATTGATGTAACCCAACAATCAGAGCGGCTGGGAGCATGCTGGTGTCACCGCGCGCCTCAGTACTTGACGGGAAAAACAAAAACAGGGAATACGCTTGAGTCCAATCAATGCAGTGGGCACGTACTTGAAAACAAGACGAGGGATTTGTAATGGTGGTCACCTGCGTTGATTGCAAAGCCGGCGATAATGTCAATGGTGACCGAATTGCTGAACTGTAAACGTCTACCGTAAATTATTTATTTTTCCAATTTGTCATCAAATGCCACGGCTACTCTATGATAAACTACATACTTGTCATTTTTGTCGGTAATTAATGACTTAATAATCAATGTTGACTTGATAAAAAGGCAACATTTTATGAGGCTCTGAGTTAATCCTCCTCATCTTCAAATGCGTTTTTAAAAAAAAAAAAGTTCCTCCAGACTCGTGACTGTTACAGCGTTGCATTTACATCCCAAATCTTCAAGAGGTTTGCTCTGAAAGCAGCAAACCTTTCACGCTCCGCATTCCTTTAGCGTGGTCCGACCACTCTTCTGCAGCCTCCGATAAAGTGCGCTTTGACGCCGGAACACACAAACGCACGCCGTATTCTAGTCTCACAGCATGTGACAGGAGACAAGCTCATATTGCCACGTGAGCGCCTCACGCCTCAAACGCACACTCACGCAGCCACTGATTTTGGAAACAGATGCCGAAAAATGCACGACGGCTGACACATCATAGCATCATTTTGTCGGGATGGGGGAAAAAAAAGAAATTGTAGGCAGCATGCTGCTCTGAATAAAAACATCCCACCTATAGAAAAAGAATTTGTTTTTCCAGATTGAAGGATATATCTGTCGTCAACCGCCGCCGCGTCTTTCCATTACTTGTCAATAACGATGTCATCGCTTAAGGAAATCACCTGCAGCGAGCAGCGTGCGGGCCACGCACCTGCATCCTATTGCATGCGCTGCGCATTACGATGCAGATTGCGGGTGGTGGCGGCGAGTCCAGGGAATGACTGGGAAATGTCAGAAATGACCAGTCGAGTTCCAGCACTTCATAGTATCAACACGGGAAAAATTGCCACTTGAATAAATACCATACCGCAAATACATTTTTTATCCCCTTCGATAATAATAATATAATATATCATATATTATAATTATAATATTTTATATAGAATATATATTATATATATATATATATATTATATTATATAATAATAATTATTATTATTATTATAATGATGATGATGATCAACAACCTTGACTATGACATGACTATCTGACACCCCCAGTCGTCACAGTTGAGGGCTTTACCACAGCATGTATTATCTGCACAGCACACATGGCATCTGTAAAGCTGTCATTTACACCGTACCTCGGATCATCATTTATTCCCCTCAGGAATAAAAATAAGTGAATAAATTTTTACTATGACTATAGATACCCCAATTGTCATAGTAGACATCTGCACCACAGCATGCACTGTATGGCATCTGTAAAGCTGCCTTCACACCCTACATGGCATCTGTAAAGCTGTCATTCAAATGCCTTGAAAGGGAAAAAGCTGTACCAAACGTTTTGGTTGACAGCAGTCTATAGTTGAACACCAAAATGTTCAACCAAACCACATTCTGTAATTTTGACTGGCTATCTTAATACAAGCATTCAATTCAAAAGGCCATAGACGGACGGGTTAACGGGGATGTTCTGTAGCATAAAAGCATAAAAAGAATACTCACAAACCGTTCTCTGTGGGAACACTGACTCTTACTTGAGTTTAGTTGAGGACCTTCTCTGCCTTTTTTTCTTGTTTATATATAGGCTGCATAGGCCTCATTGATGCCTGGCATGGAACCACATAACACTAAACTCGGACATGCTTGTATACTGTACTGCAAAAAATAAAATGAAAAACTGCGATAAAACCACGATGCTTCACTGTATATCGCAATTCTAAATGCCTTTCCAGTTTTTGAGACACGATTTGTGTTACACGCAGATGTCCTACGCAGTATACTGAGTTTGTAAAGCCACTTAACAAACGCAAGTGTTAATCCTAAAGTATATTCACTTCATTGGCGACGCGAATCGTAACGGGCTCTCTCTGTGGCTGTGACGCAATTAGCATAAACTAATCACCCAATCGATGAGCAGCATACATGCAGACCTAGTTAAGACGCATGTCGATGATGCACAGCTGCCTGAAGGCCACCAGTAATGTGCTCACTTGTACGCACACAAACATCGCAATCAGCGCTCGCATGCGCAATATTCTCACTCACTTCAGACCTGTGTTGCTTTCCTGCGTGCGTCCAACAAACAGGTATCCTTGTTTTGTATAGGGAGCATGAAGGACACACGGTCATCTATGGCTGCGTGTTGCAATCGATGCAGAAGTAGAATCATAGCCGCTATTGCGCCCTGGTATCCCGTGTTGTATGAATCTCGCAACCAGAAGTGTCCTTGAGCTATCACCCACTTCCTCTGCTCAGTCTAGTGAGCTTTATTAGGAATTATTTTGCAGTGCTAGATGTGTGCAAGACAGAGAAAAGGGATCACTTCCCCCCGAGAGAGCATCACCTTGAATAACAAAACAGCATCCAGTGACGACTTCTTCATAGTAATACAGATTAAAATGCCGTCAACTCACCTGCTAATGATTTGGGGGAGGTAAAAATATGCTCCTCGTGCGTGTGATTGAAGTGCGTTCCCCTGTTCTCCGCGTAGCCTTTGGGTCCCAAACACTTCCTTCCTGGTGTAAAAGTGAGCTTTCGCCTGTGAACTCACCTCTCTGAGTGAGGAAGAAGATGATGAATGAACGCTGCCGTCTCCCTTGCCAACACAGTCGCATCAAGGCCCCCCCGCCCTCGTGCCACCATTGGCCGGAGCGCTCCAGGGAGGCGGTGCTCTTTTGTCCGGATGGCTGTGGCTGCCTGTCAATCACGGCCCAGGTCCAGAGGGGGAGGTTGGGAGGAGGATTCGTCAGACTTCAAAGATTGATTCCTCATTCTATTTACATGCGTAAAAAGAGGCCTGCAAATAATTTGTGAATATGCAACTAGATAGAAATGACATTAGAACTAATTATAACATATATAATATAATATAATATAATATAAATATATATAAAAAAAAAATTTCCTCCTCCTCTTCATCATCCATGATAACAACAAAACAATATATGAATTCCATGTTGATACAACAATAATTAAAAATTTTAAAAATGTATATATTTGTGCGCATTATTAAAAAAATACGTTATTCAACAACTTAAGAAAATTAAAAAAAATACGAGAATTTTCAAATGTATGTACACGTATATGTAAACGTATGTATGTGTCTATATGTCTGTATATGTATATATGGAAAAACTAATAAATAATCTGACCTCATAGGGTTCAATCGATCGCTCACGGTCAGCCCAAGCGTATCCACCGGAATGACGGCGTCCGTCACCTTTCGAGGACCACTGCGGCCCACACTGAGCGTAATCTTTGCTGTTCGTCCTTGGCTCCAAGGTGAGCATTACTCACTTTGACTGAGGTGCAGATTATCAGATAAAATCACCCGCATGACGCTCGTGCTGGACCACTTTGGCTCCAGTCCAGCTGTAGTGCAAAGGTAAAATAAGGAGAGGGACACATGACCTGGACAGAAGTAGGATATCAACTGAATCACATTCCTTTCATTTCCAAGTGTGACTGCATCAACTATCTTATGACGCTAAACAATCCTTCATTGAGTTGAGCAGCCCGTCCTAACTTCTAATTGAAGTATGGATAATTGAAACACCATGGCTGTAATTGAACCATTCTTTATTGAAAATGGCATGAATATAGCATGAATCCCTCTGGCCGATTTTTCTTCCCTCTTATGCATATTCATGACTGCATGTGTGTGTCTGTGCCCCGTGTGTTTGTGTATCCATCAGCAACATTGGGTTGCCACGGGAGACGGCCCATCCAGTCCACCATTATGCACTCGCCATTCTCGCTCATCATGCTGGCCTCCAGTTTGTCTGTGCTCTACTTTACTTTTTTTTTTTTTTTACAACTTTTACTAGAAGAAAGCAAACAATGGGGGCTAAATTTGTGCGTTTTCCCTCCCCATCATCTCCTTTACAAAAATCTTTTTTCCATGTCAGGTGTTCTTTGTTTTAGCGTGAATATGCAATATTTCTCTCACCGCACTGACAAGAATAGCAGGTAGGACGTATGATATTATCAGTATTGTCTTACGCAATCATAATTACACGTGCTAATTGACCGTAAATGTGACAACATTTAGTGGCTGGATGAGGAGCGACCGGTGGCCCGATAATGAAATTCAAAGCACTCTTCGTGCCCTGATGACATTGTGCGCATCTGTGTAATTAAGTGTCATCAAGGCCTTAAACTAATTAACCTTTTTTTTTTTTTTTGCTCTTCACACCCATCGTGGCCCTTCTCCTCCCATTTTTGTTCTTCTGACCCTATAACCATCCTGCTGACCTTCACTCTCTGACCTTATATTCCCCGTAACAATGTGATTTACTCGAAATAATCGGCGGTTGAGATGAAAAAGAATTTCTTTTCGTGGCATTTAATAAGTGTGAAAAATTCCAACAGACTGGGCAGGACTCACATTTAAGGTTGGTTCATGTTTAATGGTGGCTTAAGTCCACACATCTGAAAAACTCCACCCAGGCTAACAAATTCTTTCGCTGGCCGAAGATGAAGTTGGCAGGTGTTAATGAGCCTGTCTGTAAGCAGAGCAATGGATGAAGCACCTTGGGCAATGAGCCACTTAATCATGATAGGGAGGGGAAGTGGGGGGTAGACAGGGCGAGCTGGGGGGGAGGAGGTTAGGCAACCATGACGATCACCTCCAATCAGACAATGATTCCGCTCCTGTGACTCCGTACAGAAAAAGAAAAAAGAAGGGAGAAGAGAGCAGTCTGACAGCTCCTTAATTAGCCACATTAATGAAAGAGAAGAGGATGGAATGAGTGAAGGAGAAAAAAAAAAAACATGGCCTCACCTTTAATGTATGTGGCTTTATTTATTTATTTTAACAACTTTACCTGTAACTTGCCGGCAGACACGATTGGATTATTAAGTGAGCTAATTCTGTCAACGTCATAATAATTTTCACAATTGATGGCCCGGGGTGTTTATTTACCCAACTCCAGATGGAGTGAGGCGGATTTTGTTTGAACATATTTTTAAAACGATATCAGACAATTTCTGTTGAATAGCAACAAATTCATACATTTCCCCAGCGCGTCGCGTAGGATAAGCAGTGCTGCAAAAGCAGACAATCGCAACTGCTGTGGCAATACCATACGTCTTATCTGTCACATTTTATGCAAATGCAAAATAAGTCGGCGATTTATAAAAAAAATATATAGATATATATTTATACAGCCGTACAGGAATCATGCGTTCACAATCGTTTTTATGGAGCTTGTGGATGTCGAAATATTCTTGAAAGAAGGACGCGGTGTTGAATGAAGGCCAATACACACACGCATGCTCTGGATCACACACTATCTCTTCATCTATTTCCAGAATGCCTCCAACCTGCACACACAACGGGCACTCGGACAGTCCAAACACACGCAGTAGAGTACATACTGGTCACGGGAGAGCACAGTCATGGCTACGAGTGAAGCTGGCCCAGTTTCCATGGTGACCAAATAACGGGTCTTTTGCCGGGCACAGGTCACAATATTCGGTTTATAACCCAGGGTGCAGCTATCGAAAACAGTTGCAAAATTTATTATTCTATCATGAAATCCCATCGATCAATTGAGTAATGTGATAAAAGTCGATTTTTTTGCATTATTAATGCACAAAATGCAAAAGTGAGGTGCGGATTTCATTTATGTCCACTTGGGGTCACCATCCACATGTTCGTATTGTTTGTGACTTTGAATGTGTGTGGCTTGCAAAGTTGGGGCCTGGCCTGGTGAGTGACATGGGTGTCAGCGGATGAGTGTGTAAAGTTACTTTTGGTCATTGAATTATCCATGTTATTTTCAGCTCTTAAATCACATAATTAACTCAATATTATTTGGTTGGGTTGATCTTGATTATACAATCTAAATATGCATCACCAGTTGCCCTATTTGTTTGAGTTAATATAGTTTCAATGATCTATTAAAGTAGCGAGATGTGATCTGAAAAGTTTGAACCCTATATGAGCATGTCATAACCTATTGCGTTTTTTTTTTAGGTTAAAGTACGCAACTCGTGTTCTTCATCGCAACCTCCGTTAAGACCTGAAATGGCCTGTGTGCCAGCAGAAAGTTTCTATTCGCGTCGAAGGAAATATATGAGAGGCGACAGAAAGTGATGTATGCTCTCATGGCCCTAAAATAACTGCGAGGCTAAATTTAGACGCAGGTTGCCTGCGGCACAATGGAATAGAATGGACTGTATGAATGAGTCTGGCGTTTCCGGGCAAATTTACGGTGACAAAGATAACAGATGGCTCGTCGGGTGTGTATGTATGCCTGTGTGCGTGTGTGTGTATGTGTGTGTGGCGAGAGAGAATGAAAGGTAACAGGCATTTTCACTTCAAAGTGTGAAGCGCCACAGCAGATTAAAGCACACCAGGTATCAAACAGCCTCAGGTGGTCGGGAGCACTCAGGCACCCCCCAAATCCCCCAAATGTATGAAAGTGTGTGTGTGTGTGTGTGTGTTGCCTAGATACGATCGATGGGTGAATAGATACTAGTCGATACTAGATTGATAGATAGGCAGACAGATAGAAACTAGTCGATACCCAAAATTTCGCCGCCCAGAACAGAAAGGAAGACACTTGAAACAATTAGCATTTATATTGTACTTCACCTGCTAAGTGAAGAGTGCCAAAGTACCATCACAGAGAGAGCGAATGAGGAGAACACACACACACATGCACGCAATTGCGCAACCTAATTAATTTACCCTCTGAAGTGTTCCCCCCACAATCCAGAGTGAAGAGTGCCCCGTCCATCCCAATGGAGGGCACTCAGCGAGGGCCACAGGGTCAAAGCTCTCATGCCCCCCCCCCTCCACACACGCCCACTCGCCACTCCACAGTGTTGTGTACTGTTGCCGTTGTCTGGTAATGACGCAAGTGTCTCTTAGGTCACTCAATCCTATAATGGTCGGAATAAAAATACACACCCAAAAAAAAAAAAACAATAAAATAAAAAATACAAAGAGACAAGTGCACCTTTGTGGTTGCCATAGCAACAAAGACGGTCAGCGTCCTGGCAGCTGCGATAATGGGTGATTTAGCTTCGTATCTGAAGGACATGCTCACATCCGTGTACTGTTTTGATGAATACTGACATCTGCAGCTCAGACGCTGAAACCGCACCTACTATAACTTAACTGAAATAAAATACAACACAACTGCCGTCACACGTGGGCAAGGTGAGCCACAATGTCGCCGATGCACTTGTAGCTGTTCACTGAACGCAACAAAACGCTCCTAAACAGCGTGGCCTCCTATTTTAAACTCACAGAAAAATGACATTACAAAAGAAAAGCGCAGTGAGAGGGAGAATTAATCAGCACCATGGACAGTGACGAGCAAATTACCCTGCAATGCGCTGAAGGCACTGCTAGAGGGAGCCATGCACCACCTCTGAAACAAAAAAAAAACATACGACACAGTATTTAAAGGCATATTTATTTGCAAATAGTTTGATAAAACATCATGAAAGGATATCATTTTAAGAAAATATATTTTGTTCTTGCATAGACTTATTTCGTCGTAGTTCCTTATCTGTATATACTGTATGAAGATTTCTTTAAATAGTTTTATTCTCAATACAGTATAAAGCTGCATCTCGATGAATTAAAATATGGTAGAAAAGTTCATTTATTTCAGTAGTGCCATTCAAAGGGTGAAAGTCATACAAATTCATGACACATGGTAAAATACTTCTAAATGGCAAATTACCGCCCATTTTTCTATCTTACGAATCATTTTGATTACGGTAATATTTTAATTTATTGAGGTAGCTGTAAAATATAATCTTCAAATTTATAGATTTAACTTTTTTTTGCTATATTCTATACTGTGTTTTACATGTATATATATTTATTTTTTTATTACTACTAAACTTCTTTTTGGTAGACTTCGTGACAGTTTGGTTGTTCTGCTATTGCTCACTTTTCACAGGACCACATAAAGGCATTTTTTTATGTCAGTTATCACTTTCAGCATCACACCAAAATACAATAACACTGGGTTTAACGCTTACAAAATAAATATTTTAAGTGCTTTATAGAGGTAGTGAAGGTTTACATTATTGCTTAGCATTTAATACGTAACTAGCCGCATTCTTTTGTTCTCTGTGATGCGGAATCTATTGAGGAAGAACTTTGGCCACTTCGGAAACGGGTTGCTCGTCCGTGCCGGCTTGCGTCATGAGATCCGTCACGTTCTCCTCCAGGCAGCCGATTCGTGTTCCCATCTCATCTAGTGCCACAGTCAAGAAATCAAAGCTTTCCAATTCCCTCAAACGCCACCAATGTGAATCAATGCTTCATTTCGACAAGCACCACCCAGTTGACACTCTATGAAAGTGTATATATGGTGGTCCTCAATTTACAAGGGCTCTGACGTACACCGCTTCGATGTTACGAACAGTACACTCTGCTTTGGCCGAAGCTCAAAAACAATAAATAGGTGATTTTGTCAGCAAATAGTTCCCCCAAACATATAGACGAAAATGCTACGAAAAACTATAGGATGCGCCAATTGCATTAAATAAATATATCCATGCATTGTGAAATTCTGACAAATGTGTGAATTTTAAAACGTGAAATAAAACAGGTTTGCATGACCTGAATATTCTAAAGTTGCAATTGATTTACTCTGCTCTCAAAGTCGAACGTTTTGGAAGGAATAATAAAAATATTATTTTAGGAGTTACGAACGTCACGTGATTAACTAGTTTGCACCGCGGCGTAAGAATCCGTCGTAAATCGAGGATACTGCAATATCTTTAAAAAATTTACTCATGCAACTTAGGATATTTTGCAATTTCAAATGTTCGGTGATGGCCTGGAATCTTCCCCGTAGTCGCTGCATTGTTTCGTCCATCTGTCGGAAACAATGACAAATACAATTTGTGGCCACTCTAACTACAACAACGTGACATTACAACTTACCGCCTGTGTCATCTCTTTGGCTGCTTTGCACTCGGTTTTTGACATCCTTCAGCAGGCGTTTCGCTCACCTCTCTGCGTGTAGTGTACCTACACGGGGCGACCTTTTTATTTCATCTAAAGGAAGGAGAAAGCGCACCCATCACTAGCGTTAGCTGCAAGCACTCTGCAACTTTGATTCAACTTCGGCTGGCGTCCTTACAGTAGCGTTATTTCCGCCTTCTGCATTCACTACTTCAAAATAAAAGAGATCTTGTGAAACATTTCAACATAAACCCGCTACATGCGCAATAGTCACATATATTCGCCATTCGGGTATTAACGAAATAAGAAATACATCTTTATTGCTGTGAGAATACATTTCACATGTACCTCAAACGTGTTTCTTTTAGCGGTAGGTCTTATGTTATTGTGCGCGTATGTGTAAAGTATTTTCGGTCAGATGTAACTTGACCTTTTTGTACGCGTTCCAGTCATGAGTCATTGTTCCATTCAGGTTTGCACAAGGGGGAGCAATTTTAACTCTTTACCAACTTGTGAAGTATACATATTATAATATTTCACCACCACTATAAAGTTTTTAGGTTTTTATTTTGTTACATAAGAGATTGCACGTGTGTCAGTGACATATGATGCTGTTACATAACTATAAATCCATGTTTAGTAGTGAAGCTTTTTAATATGGAGATGGGACATAACCTATTCTATGAACCATTGCACATTTTAGGACCACACAACGCTTGAATGCATAGACCGAGACACGGTTAAATGTCTCCTGGGCTGCATTAACGCTTCACTATTTCTTAAGCATCTTCAGTTAAAATCAAGTAACGTGTGTGGTAATAATACTAAATTTACTACAGCTAATTGGTCACTTGGGATATGTAGTTTAGCTTCGTTTATTTAAAAACGCGTATATTGTTGTTTTCATTTGTTTGCGACAAAGTAGGGAACTATCTTGACTCAAACATATTTGATTGGAAAATGACGTTGCTAAACGCGAGAAGCGTTTTTCGGGATGAGTTAAAGCATCACCATTTCTTAACTGATTCCAACTTAAGTCAAACAACCTTAAAATTTGTTAAGATATAAACCAGAACTGATAACTTGCATGGTGTGAGTTGGGCTTGTGTATTTAAAAAATGGAAGCAGTAAGCGGTACAAAAGAGGGTTGAACTCTCTTGAACAAGACCAACATCTTTGGTCGGTGAAGTGACGTCGACGTATACAGGAAGTGGCCGTCAGTATCGCCAGGATCCAAACAATTCCCGGTTGTCGAGAGTCTTGTTAAACTTCTTTACGACATAATTGCCGTTTTAATCAAACATACGACGTTCATTTTGAAGGGCACGTAAACGTGAATTTTGTACGTTTTTGTATGTTAGTCAAGTGAAGCTTTCGTGTAAAACTACTGACCACTGAATTGGCGAATCTCGTGCAGGATTTCAGCTTTAGACCCCGTTGTCCACTGTAAATAGAAACGACAACATTAAAAGGAGTATATCCATTTTTATTTACATTATTTTAATTCGTAAAGAGCAATTGCTGTTGTCTCGGGTTGATGGGGTGGCATTAAGACTTGTGTCTGCATTACCCCGATAACCAGCGTCAATCGCGTTGTAAATCTAACCATAGCTCACCATGGAAGACGAAATGTTTGAGCAGATTGTGAGCGTGTTCAACTGGCTAGTGTCGTGGGTGGCGGCCGGGGCAATGATGTTTGGTGGGGTGGTTCCCTACATCCCGCAGTACCGGGACATCCGGCGCACGCAGAACGCCGAGGGTTTTTCCACCTATGTTTGCTTGGTCCTGCTGGTAGCCAACATCCTGCGAATCCTCTTCAGGTACAAAACTAATGCTGGTGAGCCACATCACCAAACTCCTTAGAAAAAACACCCAGTTTAAGAAGTAGACCCATATAAACCGACCTACACGCACTAAAACGTCCTGCAAATCCTCATTAGCTGCAAGATTACTGTCAGTGCACCACATCACCAAACTCCGTTGGAAAAAAACACCCAATTTAAGAAGTAGACCGACATAAATTGATGTACACACACACAAAACATTGTGCAAATCCTCATTACCTGCAAGATTAGTGTCTGCACACCACATCACCAAACTCCATTGAAAAAAGAGACAATTTGAGTTTGCTATTCATATTAGTGATAAAAAAATTTATTGTGTGTTAATGGAGCTAGTAATTGACTAAATGGCATACTGACTCCTTTTCGTCTTTAGATGAATAATCTTTAGTCCTTTCTGGTGCTGTCTGGAATGCCTGGCTACATATTAAAGGCTACTTGTGGAATGTTCCTGTTTCTCCCATCAGATTCGGCCGCTACTTTGAGACACTGCTTCTGTGGCAGAGCATCATCATGATCACCACCATGCTGGCCATGCTCAACCTGTGCACCAACGTCCGCGTGAACGCTGAACTCAACACTAAAAGGCGCTCCTTCCTAGGTCAGAAACTCCTCTCATACAAGACTGCAGCTTTGAATTTACAACTGCATGGTTTACCAGATCAATGGCATTGCACGCCGTATATAGTATACTGCCCCAAGGGCAGTCAATTCCTACTCCTGCAGTGACTTTATTATATTTACAAACCTAAAACAGAATGCCATGCAGAAATGTGCTGAGTGCTAAACCACTGTATTATTTGCTTTGGTGGCTTCTGTTTACACAAGTGTTTTCGTAAACACGGGGTTTAATGCATCATGTGAGTGAAGTCACATGGTGTGTGTTTACTGGAGTGTCCCGGTCAAGGCATTTAATCCTGATTTAGGATTTGATGCACTCAAGATAAAAATGGAGGGACTATTGTAACAAACAAAATGGTATCTTAGTCAAGATATTAAACTCATTGTCTGATTAAAAACCAAATCGTAATCAAAAATAGATTTTTCTTTTGTAAACATCAAAAAAATAAATTATTGAGGGAGCCACTCTGGTTGGATGAAAAACTAACATTGAATAAGTTAAATAAAATTACACACACACACACACACACATATATCTATATATATATATATATATATATATATATATATATATATATATATATTTGCAGGGGTGTCATTTATTTTGGATTTTTCGTATTCCTGATGGCAGGACTTGTAACAACACTATGATGGAGTTGGCCGACTCGTTTTTTTAGATGTAACAGTTTCCATTTTGATACATCTGCCAGTATACTTCTTCATGTAGTGTTACTTCTTAAATTAGACACTTCATCCGGACCAAGCTCTTCTTCTTCTTCTTCTTTTCCTCACTTGTGCGTTTATTTCCCGTCTGTAGCCTCAGACATTAAGGACGAGGAGGTCCGAATCCCTAAGAGGCTTTTTCTGGGTAGGTACTCCGCTTCAATACGTCCTCCATCCGTCATCAGCTCCCCCCTGGCGCCCTTTACTCACCTTCGCCATCAGCCCTGACCGACATTAACTGTTGACTAACAACATTGACGGCAACCCGCTCACTCACGTGTCCTGCGCATCCGTGACTTCCTTGCATGGCGCACTGCATGCCTGTAGTAGCTCTCAATTGGCTCTTTTAGTGTTGGAATCATTAAAAAATTTTTTTTTTTTATGGCTGATGTAGACTTTGTCCTTCAGAGCGTTGCATGTTAATATGTGATCTGCGTTTCTTCTTTTCTCAAATGCTGCTTTGTGTGTAGGATTGAATGCAAGCAACCTTTTAGATCATTTTAACATATTGCCTCCTTTAACTACTTCTTCTTCCTGCATCAATGGCTATTTAAACGAGACACCGGACCACAAAGGAAAGAAAATGGCACCCGGGGTGCTTTGCTCTAATTTGCAATGAGCGGTTCACCTATTTTTCACTGTAATGGTAACATTTTAAACTTGATGGGATTCACTTATGATGGTGTGCCTCATATGAGATGTGTTGAATGTGCAACGTATCAAGTGCAGCCTGAGCTGCAGTTTCCTGTCTGGCCGTTAGATGGCAGTCAGAGACTATTTGCTCGTTGGTCCTGAGGAGAAAAAACCCCCAAAACAAGCCTCATCCATATTTGTCACTTAAGATACTGTATTACCGTCACTCCTGATTATTTTGATGGAGCAGATTTTTAGGACCCCCAACGTGCTGGCCATGTTAATCACCTCTCCTCAAGGGGAGTAAATCAAACAACTCGAACCCACAATCCCTGGTTTCGGGTGGCTCTGACCCTTATCAGCATGCTGGCTCAAGCGTCATTATTCAAATTAATCCCATGCCACAACTTCATTGACCCCCCGGTGGTGGCAACACAAAGCAACTCAGCATATTGTTCCAAACCTTGATGGGCTGGCAGTAAAATGATGTGAAAAGTCATATTTGTCACCCAAGTCAATCTTGGTTCTCTGCCTGCATGGCCCTCTTGATTGCACACCTTTTCCGTTGCGTAATCCCTAATCATAATGCGTGATTCTGTAATTGTTGCCGCGGCGGCGGCAGCAGCTGCACATTGCCATTATAACACCAGGCCCTTCTATCCAAACAGCTTGACATTTGCAAGCAAACATCCAGGCAGACTTTGAATCAGATTACTTTCTTGCACAGCCAAATAAGGATGAGCAAGATTCCGCGATGCTGTCCGGGAATATTTCAAACTGATTATTTGTTTGTGATTAACCGAGGACTTGGGCAACGTGGCTTTGAAATAAAATCTCAGATTTATTTTCTTTTTCCCCCGCCCCAAAACAAAAATCTGATTTCTGGGCGGTGCGATAGCAGAGCGGTTAGCACAGCCTCTTGATGTTGACTGCTTCGTTTTCATGTCAGCCTTATGGAGGGAGGCCATTCATCAAGGAGAATCCTAAAAGGGTTTGGAAGATTAATTTCATCGATTAGAAATCGTTGCAATGACTGAATAGGCTTCTCCCAAAGATGTAATCATATCACGAGATTTCAATTTCTTGAGTTAATGCACATTCTAAGTTGTAGGTCATGGACAGATGGAGGGCAACATTATTAATTAGACTGGTATTTATTTATTTATTTTTATTATTATTTTTTTTAATTATTTATTTTCTTTTTTTATGACCAAGCCATCAAAGCTTAAAAATTCCGAAAAGCTCCGTCGAATCTATCAGCGTGGTTACAAATGTAACAATATAGTCACGGCTTCTCTCACAGGAGCAATCCATTAGTTGAAGTCCAAGCAGAATGTCCTACGCCGACCTCTGTCCTATGAACATGTACTCCAGCTCGGCAAAATGTTTTTGGCTACCGCTGGGAAGCCTTATTTTTGGTGTCAGTTGTTTAAATCCGATGCTTCAGCTCAGAGGAAGAGGAGGAGAAAGCCTCAGAGTGCACAAGTTTTTTTTTTGGTTGTTTTTTTTGTATATGTGTGTGCAACTCTGCAAGCACCAGACTCCATTCCAGTGGTCTTCAATACTGTTCCTCGAGGTCCGCTGTCCTCCCTGCTGCAACACATGTAATTAAAAATGATCAGATAATCTGCAAAGTCTGCAGCAGCTGGGTAATGATCCTGATCATTTGTTGAAGCAGGGACCCACGGAGAACAGCAGACAGACCTCGAGGAACGGGATTATCTTCCCTGCGATATCCACCATATTTTGACGCAAATCCTATTTACTCAAATAGTGGTTCCCTAATTGATGCGCGTTATTTATGATCGACAGTAATTGCCCAGCCCTAGCGTCAATTACTCGTTCATTGACATCAGGCCTCAAATGTTATTCCTAAAAGGCCTCCTCCCATTTGCTGTTGAGTAGAAATAGCGAAATACCTTCCATTGATTGAGTTTGTTGCGTTTGTTCCCTGATCCGGGGTCACTTCAGTTGGCTGACACATCACGTCACACATTAGGCTCACTGTCGTGTCAAGTGGTGCGATGCGCCCTTGCCAGCTTTGTGTCAGAATGTCGCTCCACCATCCCTGAGCCGCCCTCTCATGCGAGTTTTTATCAGCGCGGCACGGCTGGCGCCACTTGGCCCGCGCTCACGCGCTCCTCCGATGCCAGCTGAGCTCCACGGCTAAACAAACGCCAGCAAACCCTTCCAAACAGACATGTACACCTTTTTGTTTGCTACATCGTGGGCCTCTCTCCCCGTCTGATTCGCTCGTATTCATAAAATCTGTTTGACTTTTTCCCCCTCATCCCGAAAGAAGAATTGTATTTGCCTCACACCGGGAAGGTCCTTTTACCTTGTTTGCCGAGCGTATTCAGTCAGAAATGCCATGTAAATGTCACAAGCGCCCTGCGTTAATTCTCTAATGAAAGCATTTTTCATCAAATAATAAGCTCAAAATGTCATAGAAGTTGGTGTCGTCCCACTTGTGATTTTGGCTCATTAAGAGGTTAAGTTAGCATAAGAACAACTTTGTATAGATCCTTGTCTGCAGGTCTGTCGACCAAAGTGTGCTTAAGCGCACTTTCGCCACTTCATTGAGTACACCGAATGAGATTAGCTTCTCAAAGGTTCTCTTTATTGCCATTTGTTTCTAACAGGAAAAAAAACAGCTTCAATGTTTTCACCGAAAACTTTGTGGATCGGCTAGAACGGATTATTGGCATGCCCATTCATTTCAGTGGGAAGCGATGATTTGATTTGACATCGCAATTGATTTCCAATCGATCCATTTGGTTCATTGAGGATTTGTAATTGGCTCGTGGACGGTCCAGGGTGTGGCCTGTCGCTTGCCCAAAGCCAACTGGGATAGGCTCCAGCTGACCCGCAATTCTTGACAATGTAAGCCGATGGATGTATGGGTGGCGTTACAGTCCACTTGCATTGGGGTCTAAAGTGGGTCAGCGTCCAATCCGATGCATGCAGAAGTAGTTCGAAATGTTGAGGATTTGTTTGCAATAGCGTGCAATAAAATCTGATTGTTGTTGCAGAAGTTTTTTTATGACACTTGTATTGGGGGCCATTAGCAGGTGTACCTAATGAATCCTCGGCGACTTTATGTGTCAGAAGAGTGAGCCTCTCTTGCGTAATTGGAGGAATCAACTTTATTGCTTTTAATGCCTGTTAAAAAAACATTTAAAAAACACTGCAGATATGAGTTTCCTGATTAATCTGTTCAATCGCCTCTGCTGCTCTGACATTAAAAACCTGCTGAAACCAATACGGCAGACGCGGCTGCAGCATCACAGGAACGGAACCTTTCCCGTCATCATTAGCGTCCCATGTGGCCTCGATATGAGCCCATGACGGCTGTTTTGTTCCTGTTGATCGTTACAAGAAGCCAATGGTGTGCTCGGGATCTCCATCCCGTCATTTGTTCTGAGCGGGGACGCTCTCCAGTGACACGGGGGGGGCACAAGCCGGGTGCCTTTAAATCATTCATTAGTGTCCACGCTCTCACCCTTGCAAATACAAGCCGTGCCGACCGCCTCCATCATGATCATCACACCCCCTCGGGGAACGCTGGGGGGTAGGGGGGCTCCTCATCGTCTTCATCCCTCTTCACAAAGTCATAACGAAGCGCAGTGGGAGCTGCCTATTTGCGGCCGCCTCATATCCTGCCGTTCTTTTTTTATTTATTTATTTAGATCTCGTTAAATACATTGTGTGAGGATTCGCAGCTCAAGTGCGAAGCCTTTTTTCGTCTTTGTGTTAATTCAGTTGACTATAAAAAGGAGCTAATTTTCTCACGTTTACTCACTTGTAATGGTGTAAAACAAATCTGGCTCTTTTTATACACTAGGTAGTTTAAACCCAAAATAGTCTGACTTATAGTAGACTTGCTTAATAATGACTAATTAGATTTTAATCCCCTCTGGGATAATATTTTTTTTTTTGAATTAGGCACAACTTGCACATTGTTGAATGGCTACCTCTCTGATGGTGGTGTCAAAATTGAGCAGCATGATCAGAAATGTTGCTCTTCAAATTGCACAAGTGTCGCTAATATTGTGGCAACTGTATCACGTCTTACACCATCCACTCCATTCCTTGCAGACTTCGACTGGAACTACTTCTGGTCTTGGAGCCGCTTCCTGGACTACGTTCAGTGCGTGGCGGCGTTCACGCTGACGGCGGCCTACGTCACCTACGTGCTGCTGGACTCGGCCGTGTTTGTGGAGACGCTGGGCTTCTTGGCAGTCTTCAGCGAGGCCATGCTGGGAACGCCGCAGCTCTACTGCAACTACCTCAACAAGTCCACGGAAGGCATGAGGTGAGTGCCCCCGGAAGCGGGTTACGAACATTAGAGCCCGGGTGACCAATGCTTTTCGATATCTTGAACGGGTTTGACCTACGGCATTTTGATTTGCTTTGAGCATGTTGTATAAACACCCGCTTCCTTGTGTTATTTTTGTGTGGCCTTCAGTGGAAAAAGTTTGGCCTTGCCTGCTTTATAGCTACTGCGGGAAATTCAGAACTCAACACATATTTTTTTTGTTTATTATCCACGGCCTCAGGGTAACCAAACATAACTCAGTAGAGTTCTTTCATGATAGATTCTCTTAGATCTTTTAATGTCGGCGATAATCTCCCGATTGATGAAAATGCTCATCAGCTTGGCTATTATTATTCTTCTAAACTGAACATTTCAACCTTTCCAAGCCATAAAACACGTCGTCAACTTTAACGCCACGGTTTGTATTGTGATGATGAATGAATACTGGAGTGGGAAAGTAATATGATAGAGAGCGGCATTTAAGGCAGAGAGGAACGTAATAGAAGATAAGTCATTGTGGGATGTCTACAAGGCTGATAAAAAAGCTTTCTCCCTGCCCGCACGTGTGTGTGTGTGTGTGTGTGTGTGTGTGTGTGTCCCTCGTCGACTGCTGTGCTCGCTGCAGTAGTCAGATAAGAGCGCTCCAGCAGGGCTGCCTGGCCACCTAACCCGCCGTGACGCCGCCCACGCTGGACTGCTCCATGCACACACGCATACCCTCTCTGATGGCCTCTTTTATTTGATTTTGTGTTGCACAAACATCCTACCCTCTAATCTCGTTGCACACTTGAGTACAATGACAATAAAGGGATTTCTATTTCTCTATTCTTCTATCTTAACTTGTACCTCAAAAATCTAATTATCAACGCGTTACGATGCTGTATTGGAATGTCTGCTGTGGAGGCGCAACAATTAATCGACAGCTAATCGGTTAAGAAATGAAATGATGATTTTTTATTAAATAATACAAAAATTAATCGATTATTAAAATAGTCATTTTTTGCATCCCTAGTGTGGATAGTTTTCTTTGATGTGATGAGGGAAGACTTGCAGTTAACTTAGAGTAACAGCAGAAGATGCGGAGGACACGGAAGCGATGAAAAGACGATGATTCGATGTGGCAACTGCCGAATCGAGTTAAGCCGAAAGGTAAGGGAGAAGTCATGGTGTAGCGTTGTATTGTTCAAGCAATGTTTAAATTGTTGTACTGTGATACCTTACGAGGTGAATTTGTTCTCTGACCATGCGGGGACCTCAAATTACTTGACTCTCGTATCAACGTATATGTAAATATGCTCCCATTTATTATTATTTTTTTTTTTTAGCAGTGTTTTTTATCATCTTTAGGGTCACAGCGGAGCTCGATGTTTTATAGATCAACATTAACTATTCAAACCATTCCATTTTGTCCAATGTGAGTCGTCCATCTTAATTTTAATATATAATTCAAAGTAGCTCGGCTACCGTGCTCGAAATTTGCATAGATGCGATCAGAATTATAAAGTTTCAAACTTTTGCCGCTGAAACACATTCTGTACAAACAGCATGCAGAAATACTCACAGGCACATAAACTCTCTGATCTGTGGGAACAAGTATTACAGGCAATTCGTAGGGGACCTTCTCTGCCTCTTGCTCTTCATTACACTTCATCTAGGTCCGCCACATTGCTGCAAGGCATGTTGTGGCACAGTGTGTTCCGAAATTAAAGCTGTTTGCGTAAATGTAAATTATAGCTCGGCAGCGGGCGGAAAACCCTTCGTGCATACATTATAAACATCATCCGTTGTCTGGTCGTGGGCACAACCTGTTGAGAGTTGACAGTTGTTGCTAGGCTACTTTACCTCGACTCGTTCAAGGTCCACGCGGCACTCATGTGTATCCATCCAGAGTGCTATTTAAGCGGCGGTACGTGTGTTTAGACACACGGAAGGCTTGACAGTGAATGAACGCGTGTATATGCGAATGAGTAAGCAGAAAGACAGCCAGACGTAAACCGTTGTGCCCTTTCTCCTGAGAACCTGGTCCATGCCTGAAAGCATCTTGCGCCTTCTTGCTAATTCATAGGCCTTTGTGGTGCGAGCTGGCTGATTGGCTGAATGTGTTAGACTGCCCTGCGCGAGACACAACAACCCAGAGTGGAAGTTTGAATGAATTATCGTCACGACTCTCTGCAAAAGAAAGCTTTGTTTTAATAATAATAACGAAACATGGCGGTGCGCGTTGTTAAGGTATTTGTCCCGTGTGGACATCCGTGTATTTGTCTCAAGCTAAATACGGCCAGTCTGCATGAATAGACATGCATGCGTGTAGGATGTTACGATCCACAATGGAGCTCAGGTTCGTTTTACGGCTCCCTCTCTTCTAGTTTAAATTGCTCCACCTGTCAGCTTGTCTAATTATACTGTGCTTGTGTGGGCAGCTTTCAGTATATTTAACTTAATTCAACAACCGTGTTGCAATGTAAAACACACAAAATAAAAGATGCTACCCTGCTGATTATAATACGGCTTGCAAAAGGCAGAGCTGCATACTGATGTTGAGTGGCCTGCCATAAAACGATGACAAGACAAACACTAAACAAGGAGACGGGACATCCAGAAATCCAAAGCGCCGCCTTATAAGGATTGGGTCCAAGCCATGTCTTACGATGCCAGATAACGGCACCAGAGCTTCATTTCAGCCAGCACACACACAGGAAGCATTAAAAAAAAAAAAAAAAAAAAACGTCACCCCAGTGGAAGTGCGCACAAATTTGTAGAGTGAAGCAGCGTTTGGATTAGCTGCAGCTGAAAAAGCTTCCGGTCACTCACTGGGACATTTAGTTCCCGTGCATGTCTATGAATATTTAGTTGGTTTATTTGTGTTTCAGTGTAGGGCATTTTTATTGAAATATTTATGAAATATGTCATTCAGAATGCAGTAAAAAAAAAAAAAAAAAAAAAAAAAAATATATATATATATATATATATATTAATATTTATTTATTAATATTTATTCTTTATTTTTTTCCGTTATTCCTATTAGGTAGTTTACTTGTTCTACCAACATGGGCCAACAACTGTATCACACTCTTAACATGTTAACAAATTTGTCAATTTTTTGTGAATCCAGTGGATGAAACCAAAATTCCTCAATATGTACAGCTACTTAGCTTTAGTATTGGAATGCATAACAAATGCCAAATATGAAGTGCGATTCATCATGGTCAGTGACTGCAATGCATTTCTCGGTCATAGTTGGAGTAATTAACCTCGAGTGTGACTTTCAAACAACTGTTGCAACATTTTCTCCTCCCCGTCGTTCAATCACTGTGCACTTTGAGCGCCTCTGCACCGAGTACATCTCCCGGAAGGAGACAAACTAGTTGCCAGACAATGGCATGCCAGGCGCCCTCGGTATTGCAGAGGCGGGGGAGGGCTTGATCAAGCACGATTCTCGCCTCTCTCATGGTTACCTGCAGGAAGGGATGCTCATAACCAAGACGACAGTCGACAAGGAGGAGGAGGAGGTTGACAAAGAACGTAGCTAACAAGCGCCTCAATGCGAGCGGGAGGTTGCCAAGCTGCAGGGAGGTGACGAAACCGCAGGGGCAGAGACTCTGGAAGGAATCAGATTGAAGAGGAATGGGCTTTGAGGACGAGAGAGGATATAGCCAGTCAAATGGAAAAAAGTCTGTGAAACTGCAGTAAGTAGGCAACGTGAGGTAAACGGCGAGACTTACACAAACGGGTCTCATTCTGTGGCATCTTGGTGTTTTTTGCTGGTGCATACAGAAGTCCTGGTTCAAAGGATCAGGGCTATACGTGTAGGTAGCGGTTAATCACGTATATTGACCCAGCCCGTGCCTCTTCAAATAAAAAATATTGTTGAGGATTCGTCTTTGGGGCCTGTGATTTATTGAAATTCGGAGTGAGTATTGGCAAATGTCAGTCAAACTCACCAGTAGCTCGATAAGGTTGATTGATTTCGAATTAACCACAGTAGTTGCGGCAGTTCGGCGTTTTCCGGTTGTCTCGGAGGTCGGCCATGTCCCGTGTCTTCTCCGATGATGACTCACAACATCCCCTCTCAACTTCTCCCTCACAGTATCAAGATGGTGCTGATGTGGACGAGTGGCGACACCTTCAAAACGGGCTACTTCCTACTCACCCAGGCCCCCGTGCAGTTCTGGACTTGCGGTATGCTGCAGGTCCTGGTGGACTTTGCCATCCTGTTCCAGGTTTACTACTATAGCTTCTACCCACAAAAGCCGGTGTCGCACACCGCCTCCCACACCAGCAGTGCCAAAGCCCTTTGAGATCTGAGGATCTTGAGACAAGAAGCACTTTGTCAGGAGCTATCGGATAATGAAGATGCTTTGGTCACTGCGCCAATGCCTCAAGGACTTGTTACAAATCAACCCAACGTGGTTTTGAAATATTAATGGTCTTATATTCTCTCAAAGTAACAGCACAATATGGAATGGAAAAAGTGGGAAGATACTCACATATGTTGCAACCTTAGGAAGTACTCCACTTTAGAAAGGTATCTCTCCAGATGCTTCAACTCTGGAGAAGTCTTATTCTCAACATCAGGGAGCGACCTCGCATTTATCCGCCTTTCCCCACCTCTGTTACAACTCTAAAGCGGACGATGCCTGGATCGCAGAAACATGAAAAAACGGCAAAAGCTTTTGGAGGCCGTGCGAAACATGCTATTAACTCCAAGAATGCCTTCATATCCCACAATGTCGGATGGTAAGATGAGAAGTCTAAAACCCTCAACCGTCGCTCTATCCCCAACCCAAAGAATGACTTTTCCACTTACCCTAACCTTTACCCGCTAACCCCACCCTCGGACTAAACCAGATGGTGCATATCTGTGAAACCTGCGCATGTGGAGAATCTTCGCACTCTGTTTACTGAACTGAACCAGCTTTTAAGGTCCAGGCATGCCGATTGACTGTTGCATGCCCCTCCCCCTGCCTTAATACACACCCTCCGATGTGGCTTGCCGCTCACGCAATTCAATCTGTATGCATTACTGAATGTATAAAATGGCATTTGCTATTATTGTTTTTTTCCCCTGCTGTTGTTGCCGACATGCACGGTGACAAAATCCGGATCAGTTTTACAACTTGGACTCACGGTCCTCATATGCCCCCCCAGAACAGGTCAAGGACCCGAGTGTATTAGACGAGAGTCAATCAAATAGAACTATTGCCTCGGGGCGGTTTCTTGGATGAGGAGTTAGCCTCGGTTCAAGCCGCTTTGGACTTTTGCCCAAAAGTATTTCCACCACGAGCAATGACCAAAGGTGTGTACGAAGAGCCAAGAATTAATGAAGTGAAGGGAATTTTGAATTGTGCTCAATGCAGGTGTCAACGACACGCAAGTCATTTTCCCCTTATCTTCTCAGCCATCATGCTACCTGACCACTTGATTGATTTCTTTTTTTTTTATTTTCAATCCACATTTTAATAACTCCCTTTCCTTTACCATGTCCACCTCATTTCACGCAACCTGTGCTCCAGATGGATTTTCTTACATGAAATTTAATTTCCTGTTCTCCGGGTGTGGGTGTGATCTATTATTTCACCTTTTTTTTTTTAATTATTATTATTATTTCCCAATAAGCCAGGCATGACATGGCAGTGCTATTATTCTTCTCCACCCCACTGCTGTTAACTATTAATCAGGTTGGCTCCTTGCTGAGGTGTATTGTTTCTGCTCCCGCAGCCTCCGCAGCTCTGTATTTATTTCGAGAAATGTGTCGGATTGTGTGTTATTCAGGCTGCAGACAGGTGTCAATAGCTGACATGTTCTGGTTGTGCTCCTCAGAATCTGTTTATGTTTAAGCCCACATTGTCTCATTGTGAAGCACACATTGTTAAACTCAAAACCAAAAGTATGCTCTTTTTTTTTTTTCCAATATGTGATTTTTTTTTTCTTCATATTTCTAAAAATTGTGTATCTCCTTTACCGCTGCATTATGTACTGACAATGGAGTGAGGGGGGAACAAAAAAGGACCAAATAAAGAGGGCGTGGCGAGGCTCAGCCAGTGTGTTTAGTTTGTTTTGCATTACAGTTACAATATTTTTCCTTGTATTGTACTATTATGGATTGAATTTCGTTATTATGCAGGTCTACTTTGTCTAATTTCTAGCAAATCTGTAATAAATCAATTATGATGACTCTCCACCTGTATAGACGTTGCAGACTCAAATCGGGATAGTTTATTGGGCTGATATAAAAATTCGACACATCCCTGTTGAAATGCCATATTTTTGTTATGAAAAAAAAAAAAAAAAAAAGTTTTTAATGTGGACTGATATGACAGGAACAAAAAAAAAATCTGAAGGTAAGTAAAAATCAATGATGAAAGTCATGTGGTTGTTCAAGTGTGCACTTTTTGTGATGTGGCTGTTTGTTTCACTGTAGGGGTGGTGTTCTCTTGGAGATGCGTGTCATTGGATTTCCCGCAAAGATACCTTTTGGTATTAAGGTCATAATGTTCAACTTTGGTTTCATTGGACACGAGCACGTCGGAAAAGGTGTGAACCTAAAAAAACCCAAACCGCAACCTTCACCGTTATATATTAACGATTATTTAAAATAGTTCTGAAGTGCGACGTACAAAACAACTGAAACGGGGGGGGGGGATAAAACGCTTACATAAGTGAATTGTGCTTGAACTGTCAAATTTAAAGTGGATCACAAGACAAAGTAAGTTTCTCAGTTGAAAGCGGATTCAGACATCCGCTCCGAAAGTTGCTCCAGCAGCTCTTTTAAAACCATGCGGCGTCGCTTCAAACGTGCTCTCCGCCAAGATGGATTTTAAACAGCAGGAACCTCACAGAATATTCTCAGCCGGCAGGAAAAAAAAAGAATAATAATCTGAAAGTAAAAGCTGCAGGAGATGTTTTTAATTACTGTAATAATCCAAGAAAACAAGTCTTACAAAAGGTCAGCACGTGATACAAAAGCAGAAATTGTATTATTGAGAATTATGTCCTGCCATGTTTCAATTTTTTTTTTCAGTGCAGAAAATTGCTCAAATTGTTTTTTTTTTTTTTCTGGATATTTGAAAGAATTTTTTTCTGAAGCCAGCGTGTGCTATAATTAACAACTCATTTGAAAAATGTAACCTCCTTTCCTGCCGGTATGTTTGCTGACGGTCGGTGAGGCGAGCGTGTCCATGAGGTGTGGATTTATTCTGTGTTGTCTGTTCTGCAGCCTTGTGAAACCTTCACCTCACAGGAGGCGTTTATCAAAAGTTGCGACGCATTGAGCCAACATCACTCGTGGAAACACTCCGTTTATTATTAACAGCGCACGTGGTGGGGAAAAGAAAAGACGGGAGGCAAACAATTTGGAATGTTCTAAGCGCAGTCCAAGTACAGGCACGGCACGCACTCCTGCAAATTTCATTGCATCCCTTTTGTGTGTGATGAATTGTTAACTAACAATTTCGTGCTTCAATAGAGGCTCTTTCAAAACCCAAATACATTGCAGTCGTCCATTTTAAAAAGTGTAATTATGTAAAAGATGGAAATAAAAGTGTGCAATTCTTGCATGCCAGCCTAAACATGCCTGTGTGGGATTTTACAAAAGCACAGCTTCATTGCATTTTTTTTCCTTTTTTTTCTCCCCCTCCCGACAAGGCACTCCAGTCACACCGAGTCACCAACCGTACTCGTCGTTTTAAGAAATCCATTATTTCAACGCCTGACTCGGCTGAAAGCGTGTCAGCTGTTTCGTTTCTGCTGCCCATGGGGGGGGGTGGGGGGGATATGTATCAAAGGCTTTATGTACTTTTTCTTGTGCCCTTTGCACTCCAGCCAAGCGCTAAATATGACTAAAGGGTTGTCAGCGACTGATACGCACAACACTGTTCACATCGATAAAGGAATTCGGACGTTCCCAAAATTCAAATAGAAAATCCAAACTCGACATTCATTCTTGAATTCCCTGAAATGTCTCATCAGATTCGGTTTCATCACTTCAATGCTTGTTGTTGGTGTCCATTTTTTTTTTTCCGAATATATACAGTATGTGACTAAAGGTTAACACGACCCCAAAAATTGCTTCACGATTTCTAAAAAAATATATACAATGCTTAGTAAATGTATTCGAGAGTTCTTGCAGATCATCCAGCATCAGCAAGCGATTGCATGCGGACACAATAATACAACCGGATTTAACTACAACTTGGGCCGTAAAAAAAAAAAAAAAAATTTAATAATAAATCATATCAAGTAAACCATTCTGAACTATTCTTTTAAGATTGCAGCATTCACCAATGTTCTTTTCAGAAAACTCTAAAAAATATGGCTAGCACAGATTTGAGATCATGATCATCATTTTGATTATTGTCAATGTCGTCATTAATCTAAAATGTGGCTAGTTGGTAGCTGCTCCCTTTTACATGGACCTTATTTAAAAAAAGAAATGTAGACAAGACGTTTTTTTTTCCCCCCCTTCATTGTCTGGATGCATTGAACTTATCTTCCCCTCGTGTTTTCCTTCAGTCGATCGGCGTCAATCCCTTTCCTCATTTCCTCGTCAATTTAATTTCCCGACAGACTGTTGAGCCTTTACTTATTTATTTATTTTTATTTTTTTGCAGCGTCGTGGCTTATAATTAGCTCGGCACACATCGTGCGTGCTGAATGAGACGATTAAACGAGAATGAAACGGCGCGTCGATAGTTTCCATCAACTCTACTCTCTCGAAAACATTTTGTTTGAAAAAAATGAGACGTGTCAAATATTCGGTCGTGGCTTGCGGTCTTACAATACACAACAAAATCAATGAAAGCTATTTTGAAGCTATGCTACCCGTTAGCTTATCTCTTAATTTGGTTTTCGCTCCATATCAGGTTAAATCACAGAGCTCGTGGCTTGTTCGGATTCTGTTGACCACTCAATCGTAAATATTGAGCATTAGCATATTAGCTTACCTTATTTTTAAAATACTGTCACAATATCAATTTAACAAAATTAAAATTAAACAATGTGCTTGCTAAAAATGTTTCGTTGTTTTTGTAGGCAACTTCTCGTTATCCAAAAATGCTAAAAAAATCAAATAAAATAATAATAAAAAAAAAGACTAAATCAATTAGTCGCTCGGCTAACGTTTTAGCGATAACGATTGCCATTGTCATTGTTGGCTTTCTGTCAAAATAAATGTACTATTTGGGAATAAATTCTGCCTCGTTTTGGCCGACGATCAATGTTGGTTGTCGTGGCAATTGGAGAGCGAAGTACCACTCTTTTGTTTTTGATAGAACCTTTGATGACTTTTGGTAAAAAAAATGCTCAATTTAGTCCCGATTGTCACCTGTGTACCCATCTTGCAAAGTCTTTATGTTGTTGTGGTAGTTTTTCTTTTTTTGTCATGTGGATCATTAATTTATCCGCTTTGATTCCAAAGTCCAAACAAAGTTTCACAAGGTCCAAGCAGGAACTCCGACTTATGTTTCAAGTTCTTGAAGATCAGACCATTCCGTGGAAGGACCCTTTAAGTCTGGATCTGCTCTCTGTGCAGAGCCAAGGACTTCCTTCTCTGCACAGCCGAGATGGCGGCCGCGGCGGCGCCTTGGTAGCTGTCCGTCTCCTGCGAGTCTTCGCTGTTCTGTGACTTGGTGCTGTCCTGCGAGTCCGGCTTCTGCCTCAGCGCTCGGTTCTGCTCCTCCTTCAGTTCCACGTAGGACCTCGAGAAGGTGTGAAAGATGGACGTGACGGGGAACGCCATGAGCAGGATGCCGCTCAGGATGCTGCTGAGTGCCACCACCTGGCCGGGGATGCTCCTTGGCACCATGTCGCCGTATCCCACCGTGGTCATGGAGATGACCGCCCACCAGTAGCTGCCGGGGATGCTGGTGAACTCCTGCTTGGCGCCGAACTCGCTCTCGGCGAGGAACACCAGCGGGGAGAAGAGCGCCATGGCCACGCACAGGAAGAGAAGCAGCAGCCCAAACTCCCGCGTGCACCTCCTCACCGTCAGGCCCAGCGTCTGCAGGCCCAGCGAATGGCGCGCCAGCCTCATGACGTAGAAGATCCGCAGGGCCCGGAGCACGCGCAAGACGAGGCCCACCTTCTCCAGGTAGTTGTTCCCGGAGCCCGCCGGCTTGCCGCCCACCGACAGCGAGTCAACGATGAGGGTGATGTAGTACGGCAAGAGGGCCACCACGTCGATGACGTTAAGCGGCGTGCGCAGGAACATGCACTTGCTCTGAGTCTGGATGAAGCGCAGCACGAACTCCAGGGAGAACCACGCCACGCACACCGTCTCCAGCACAAAGATGTTGAAGCACCTCTGGGAGCACTCCCCCTGCAGGACCAACCGACAATGGCATGAAGGTAAGCGACATTTGCAACTCTACCAAGGTACACACTATCAGTTGGATTGAACTTTTCAGTACAGTCTGTATTTTTATTTTTTTTTGTAGCGCCATCTGGTCTAGAATTCATAACGATGCAGTATAGTCGTACAACAAAAAGGGAATAAGAACTCAATAAGCTTCAGTTTTTATATAACTGTTTTTTGCAGAGGGTAATGAGTTTATGCTAATGAGCATTGTTAAATTGACTAAGTGTTGCTGCAGTCTTTGTGTTCAAATATCCATCGCTTGAAGCAGTAGAAAACTATTTGTTAGCCGTGCTATGGCGTTTTGGATTGTGTGTCAGCATTAAGCTTCTCCGAGGCAAAATGATGCGCTTGTTTTAAATACAATTTGTAATTCTCGCTTGTTTTACTCTCTCAAGAATGCTTTCAAAGTGTCGAGATAAATACGAAAGTGTCGCTGTCGTCAAGTCAAAGCGCTTTGCGAGTCTCGAGCCTTGAGACTTTGTTGTTTCTAATAAACAAAAGAAAGGTGATGAACATTCATTAAGTGTGAAAACAAAACAAAAAGGCACTGACACACCATCAAAGGTGTGCTGGGCGAAAAAAGAAAAAAAAAGCTGAATTAATCTCTTTCTGTCATCAGTCGTCCGCGCTCATGAATATTTCAGCAGATAATTACAAGACATTGTTTGGTTATTAAGTCAGTCGGCCCTGAAGCGCAGCGCAAATGAGAACTGCTTGCTTTTCATCTTTACACATTTACCTTTCAGTCTTATTAAGCATTCACTTTGTGCTCTGCGATAAATGGGAAGCTGTAGACACTGGGACTTTTTTTTTTTTATCGATGGCACCAGCCATTAAACTGTGAACGTAGAACCAAACGCTACCTCGCATTTTTTATTGATGCTTTTGGGGGGGATTATTTGGGACGAAAACGTCACTTATTATATTTATTTTGACACCCAAAAATGCAAGCAGAGATAGAGAGTGCTCATTTTAAAGTCCTATTATCATTATTATTATTATTAATAATAATAATAATAATAATCTTCTTCTTATTGTTATTATTATTATTATTAATATTATTATTATTTTATTATTATTATTATTATTTAATTGCACTTGATTTGCCCGAGTGTCCACGGTGAGCGTGAAATAAACAACAAACAGCGCTGTCCCACAGGCACTTTGCCGCAGGCTCTTATGTTGAAATGGAAAATCAATCTGGAGGCATTCCATCCATGCGGGCAAACATGACAATGATTTAAAAAAGAAAAGGGGGGGGGACGATTTTCTTTTATTCCTATTCATTGGCTTTAATGTGCCAAATGCAATTGGCAATATATTGAGGCAAGTGAATGGTCATGAAATGTTTGCCACACTATGCTAATCTTTATGCAAATGATCCCGAAAAGCTTTTTTTTTTTTTTAAAGTTTTTCTAAATAAAATCACATCCAAACAAACTCGACACTTTCAACATGTCACGGCCTAACACTCGTGCTTTCAGCTTCCTGTCACGAGTCCATCAAGACAAGCTCAAGACAAGCGTGGAAACGGTTGACTCCTCAGCTGCACTTTCCTCTCAATTGATTCCGTTTATTTACTGGCCTTGTTTGCTTCGAGTCAGTTAAGCTCCAAAATGAGGGTGCGCGTTTTAATAGTGTGAATGTGTGTATGTTTTGAAACTTCAACGCACCTTCCTAACATCCACATGGCATCTTTGAAAATGTATTCAAGTTCAATTCGGTGTTGGGCTATAGGATGCCCTTTTTAACTTTACTTTTGGTGCTTAGTAACCATTTTCCTATTCCCCGAACTAAAAATAGAAAATGCTGTTACATTACGTAATTTTCCATGAACCACAAAAAAAAGAAATATGAATAATTTCACAGTTTTGGGGTCGATATTTGTCTTTATATTTTTACTGTCGCCCCTCCCCTCAATAAAAAAATTAAGTAATCTTGTTTTGTTATATAATTCGCTAATGATGCCACTCCCCCCCCCCTTTTTTTTCTTTTTTTTTCCTTCCAAGTATTTGTTCATTCCAATTCCCCCTCTCTTGTAAACTTCCATCATGACATCAACGTGGTGCTTTTACAACCGCACATTTTGACTGATTGGAGTGTAGCAGAAGAGGCGTTGTGGAAGACAAAAAGCCCCATATTTGATTAGCTTCTGACACAACTGTTACCCTCGCATCCCCGCGAGACTTCCCACTCAATGTCCTTTAGTGCTTCCTTCCTTTGTTTGAAAGGAAGTGTTGGGAAGATGTCTTTTATCCCTTGGTCGAGATGTAGGTAGGTGGAGGGGGGATTGGGCGGGGGGGCAAGCCTGCCTTCCTGCCAGATGTCAATTATCTTAAATGAGGCTCCAGGTGCCGTTTAGTCCAAATGCGATTAAGATTTGAAGGCATGAGTGGCACTAATGCAATCAAAGCCACAGCATCCTCATTTAAACGGGATGTCCCTGAACACAACACCTCATCTAGACTGGACTTGTCATGTTTTGTCTTGATACATTTTCCGGATCATTTGTTCTCGTTAAAAACCTTTTAAATCTCGTATATACCCAACGCGTCCAATCTCATCATATTGATTGCAATTATCCTAGTGGCTTACGTATTTTTTTTTTTTTCGTAATTTTCGAAAGTTGACAAGACTAAAAAAAAGTCATTTTATGGGAACATTTGATCGTTTTTGTGTAGTAATAATACAAAAAAAAAACAAATTCAAATTCTTATTGTTTTAATTATATATTTTTTTTACATATATGAGAGACAAAATCTTTTATTTTTTATTTTTATGCCACCTTGCAGTGAGCAAGCGAGAAGTAGCACAAATCGCATCCGCTCGTGATCGATGACACTTTTCTTTCTGATGATGAATAGAACTGTCAGCAGAAATGACGGATCCGTCGCGTCTTCTGCGTAAATAGCAAAATGCTGACATTTGCCATCCAAACGGGGATTTACATCAAACTTTTAGCGACACGGATCGGGTGAAGATGAACACCGCATGTGGGGTATTCCGCTAAAATAAATTGAATCGCCATATTTCTCAAATATGACGTGCTCAAAATAAGCGAAGAAAAGGTCTTTGCAAAATGGACCGTCCATTAGACGAGTCAGACCGCCTGAGTGCTTGGCTCCGTCCTTGGCTCCGTCCTGTCACCATCGGGCCAGGTCATGTGACCACATTGCTCGAACAACCACCACTTCCTGTGTCGCATTACCGGCCTGCAACAATCAGCATATGCTTCAACAAATAAATAGAGTGCCCGCCCTTCCATGGAAGGAGACGGCGTAATTAGCTCAAGCGCTTCACCGTGCCGAGTTCGACTGCATGCAAAGTGCTCGGCTTCACACACAAGTTAACAGCGCGCCATGCGCTTTCACGAGTGTCGCTGCTTGGCCGACGCCGCAGACTTGCATTCAATTACGTGCCGTCGCTGCTCTTAGACTTCTGAGACGATTGTCGGAACTGCGGTAAACACGCTCTCCATCACCTAAAGGGCCGGTTTACTTCAACACCTTGTTTGGATTCATGCTCGCGCAAATGCAACACGTTCATCTAGCCATCTCGGTCGCTGGCATGATATTGACCTTTATCGTGCGCTTGTGTTTTACTGTTGTTTCAAGATGACGCTATTTCAAGAATGTCATATTTATAATGGCATGAATCCAAAGACTGCGCGACGCCCCAGTGCATATTTGTTGCGGTTGTCACACTCCTCATAATTGAATGCAAGGAAAGAAAATGCAGAGTAAAAATAAAAGTGCGATGGCAGGTTTTTGCGGATGGCGTCTGACAACAGCGGCTTTGTTAGCATCTATCCATCTATCGCTTCCCTTCTCTGGAATTGCTTCTTGGAAATGGCGAACTCTAAACTGCTGTTTTTACAGGGCAGTGCAGTTAACACTTGAAATAACTTCCCGTTGATTTGGATTCTACGTTGGCTGACTCCTGAGTCTTGTTAGCGCTCGGAGAAGTACTTTTCTTAGGTGGACATATATTTTCCAACTTGTATTGTGTTTATCTACTTTTTCTTACAACTGTATTGTTTAGCCACTTCCACCTTAAACCACTTTATGTGGTGATTGTTAACTCGCATATCAACCACAGACTCCTCAGATCCTCTGAGCGGTTTTAAAGATTACCATGCATGTCATCTTATCTCCCTCTTACGGAGAAAGCCTTCATCCTCCTCCGTTGAAGAAGACGTGTTTGACAGAGAGGTTTTTTTTAATCACGCTCGGCTTATGCATCATTCACGAGGGGGAATTAGTGAAATGAAGTCGAGGTTTGGGTCGAAATGACGGCCGTGTTCGGGTATCAATTAGCACTCGGGTTGTCCTGTAAGCTAAAATCCATGTCTGTGCGTGCTTTTTGGTGTAATTTCACATCCCTTCTGCCAGTGGCTCTGTTTTCGACTTATTTGCTGTTGCAGTGAGTCAGAGCTCTCCTGATACTGTTGTGGTAAAAGGAAATTGGACACACTTGGACAAAAATATGAGCCATCATTTGGCTTGCTGCTTCTTACTTTATTATTTTTTTTTAGCAGGATGATGCAAAAACTGCCTGATTAATTTTTGTGTAATTTCTTGGCAACGTGATGCCACAACATGACAGCAAAGCAATATTAATAGGTAAATAGCAGATGATGGATCCAAAGAAACTTGTGAATGCTGAATCAGAAATTTGTGCTATTCTATTGCATAAAAAAATGGTTTCCGCAATTGGGCAGATAACAGTATATAAGCTTTATCTGTACGGATTAGGATTTCAGTTACAATTTGCATAAGCATCGGGTTACATAACAAACTTAAAATCAAATCAAATATCGGGAAGAAAAGGCGCGAAAATGCCCAAATCGAGAAAGCCCTCCATTTTCCCGTGACCTGCGTGGTCGTTAGCCCGTCTTTGTGTCGTCTTGGCTGCTGCGGCGGGGAGCCTCGACGTGGCGGTGACAGGCGAAGGCAGCCAACACAATAAGGTGACGCTCACACGGAGCCGCCGCGTGTCCCTGAGCTTGTGTCTCTGTCACCATGATTTACACTGAAGCTCCACGCCGGGTACTCGATGTGGGCTGCCGCATCGGCATAATCTCGATTGTATGCATCCCTTAAGGCTGTCCTGCTAAAAGACCGATCCCACTTGTTCCTCTCATGTGAAGGCGCATGGTTTATTTATTTATTCTCTTTGTTCCTTGTGGCTAGTTTCCTTCTTGCAACTTCTTTAAATGTCACATTTTCATTTGTTGACGTGCTTAAAAGGCAGAGATGGGAACTACTGATGCCAGGCCTCGTATCGGGCCAACACCAGTATTATTTTAAGGTATCTGTACTTGTGAAGACAGCCGATACCAGCCACAGATACTTAACGGAAAAAATAAAATTGACATTGAACTCACCCTCTCTTCCTCCTCCCTGAGGTCCGGCATGGTGCTGATACAGAGCGTCACAGCAGTGATGGCGACAAACAAGACGGACAGGCAGGCGAAGATCTTGCCGGGGATTCCGGAGTGGGGGTTCTCCACCATGTCCCTCAGCCTCCGCATGCAGCCACCCTCCTGGATGTCGTCCGGGCCGGCGGTCGGCTGCCGGCTCTCCTCGCACGACGGCGGCACGGCCGTCTCGGTCGGCTCGGCCTCCTCTTCCTCCAGCCTCCGCATCTCCTTGTACTCGTCCTGGCGCAGGCGCAACTTCCTCAGGCAGCACCAGTCCAGCTTGTTCTCCTCCACGCCCCAGTAGAGGAGCTCCTCCTGGAAGGAAAGGGCACACATCTCCCTGAGCAGCCGCAGCTTGCCCGCCGCCAGGAACGTGACGATGGTGCGGAAGGCCGACGGGCTGCGGTCGAAGAAGAACTCGTTGCGGGTGCCGTCGTAGTCGTCGCACACGTCCATGATCTCGGCCTCGTTGCTGCAGCCGCGCAGCTTCCCCAGCCTGGTCATGGGGAACTCGTCCAAGGTGGACCAGGGGATGCGGTACTTGATTCCGCCCACGTTGATGATGACCACCCCGTCGTCGGCATCCGCCTGACGGGCCTGGGGCTTAACGAGGCGCTGGGCCCGCTTGTAGAAGACGCCCTTCTTGGAAGAGACCTCCTGCGGGTTCTCCACGCGCTTGAAGTGGAAAGTGGTGAACTGGCGCTCGGTGCTGCCGGCCAGGAACGCCACCTCCTGGTACATGGTGACCGCGTTGTTTCACGAGGGCGGGAAGGAGGCTTGCAGCTTGTCAGCCATTCAGCAACACGCCACCGCTCTGTTGCAGATGCAGAAACAGAACGTCAGTTGCGCCGAAAGTCAAGAAACTGCAATTCTGTTGGTGAGTATCAAGACACGACACGCATCCCAACTAACTCATACAGGTTGTTGTACTCCAAATCGTGAGTAACAACTCATCTCAGATTGTCATTGAAATTGTTGCCAGAGCACCGTCCAGTGCACAAAATTAGAAGCAATTTCTCGTTTTTGAATCAATAGGCTGCGAAACAAAAGTACAATCAAGCCGTAAAGGAAACACGCATTAGCCATATTACACGCCTCTCAAGTTCAGCGGTGCTCTAATACACTGCACTGGAAGACAAACAAAGAGCTTGCATTATGCCGTAATAGTGTACCGTTGTGTGGCAGCGGTGAGCACGTCTCTCAACCGCACACCAAAGTCTCCACACGAAAGAGCTAATGGCTTAAAATGAAGGTAGGAGAGAGCAGAAAGAGAAAATAAGGACCATTTGCACTTGAATGCTCTCTGGATGCAAGCGAGGCATAAAGGAAGAACATCACATCTTAGACGGTCATGTTGAAAGTTTTTTTTTTTTTTTTTGGCCAACTTATCTCCGGCTCTACGACTGCGAGTTCACGTTAACAAGCTGAGACATGTCGTCTTTTATTTAAGGCGAGCATCTGGAGACACATCCTGCTGACAGGAAATGGTTAAAACACTCTGAAGTTTTAGCAGCGATTCTCAACCGCTACAATTTAAAACAAAAAAAAATAATAAAATCCTAGTGCAGGTCAGTTGTATTTAACTTTTAAGTATATTAAATGCATGATGGAATTCTGTTCCCGTAGTGTCGTAAGCCGAATATACGTGATACACTTCAAGGCTCTAGATATAAAACAATCCATTTAGAATCTCGGAATACCCATCTGAGAACCTTTATACGCAATTTGTTACGGGGGGGAAAATTCTCACTTCATCTATACGCCCTGACAAAGTGCAAAACACATCACCGATCATTTGCATAGTTAGCATCGCGACGCCAGTAAACGAGCCCGACACGCTTTGTCAAACCTTATATAATGCGTAGACACAAAAAGCGCGTATTAATAATGAATGTCGTTATTTATTATGTAAAGGTTTCGAATAGCTCGGAATTAAGGATTTGTTGCGAAAAACATTAGCGCACTCATTTGGTACGACGACTAATTCCAATTTTTACCATCCATCCTTTCATTTTCTCCAGCGCTTGTCCTCGTTTGCAGCCGATCGCAGGGCACATATAAACAAACGACCACCGAGCCTTGAGAATATTTAGTCTTCGGTGATGAAGTGATTCGAACCCCGAGTGCTAACAACTAGCTTCGAAATTGCTAACCCAGCACCGGCGACAAACGGCACCAAGAAAATTCTGGGTTAATTATTCCCAGTGAATTGGGTTGAGAATTTGACCCAATCTGCTGAGTCAAAATAGTGAACCCAACTTTTGGTACGAGTAACCCAATCTGCTCAAAATCCACAGCAGCCTAGCAAGTGGGTTCGGAAAACAACCCGGCATTTTCTTTGTGATTATAAAGATGCCTTTCAATTGTGCCGGTGTACCTAATGTTGAGGCCGACCGAGTCTGCATTTCAAAATCGACACTCACTGCATTCATATTTGACGGCATACATATTTTAAACTCGACTCCTTCCCAGGTGTACTTGCATAAATCATCATATGTAAGTCACCTTCCTCCGCTTCTCATCCTCAAAGGAAACTTTTCCAAACAAGGCAAAAACCCAGTTATGCATGCAAATGGGACTCGCTAGACTGCGTGAACATACAGTAAATCACCAAAGTGACATTTTTGTAAATAATTGATTGGAGCTTTACCGGAAAAACACGGAGGAAATGACATAAATAGTAGCGTGCGTCTTGTGTGACGACCGTGAACTGACAGTGACCAGTTTAAGACTGTGCGAGTGTCCCCCAAATTTAGTTGTTTTGAGGGAACGGTAATTCTATGCGAGATCTAAATATTTACAAAAAATGTAAGGGTTGTACTCCATCCTATGAGATATATCATTGAGATCTAAAACCCCTCCCTCCCTAGACTGGCTTCCAAAGTCTCCATCACTCACAGGGTCCCCCCTCCGCTCAGAGCGCCAGACGAACGGCGGCAGGCAAAGGTGATTGATGCAAAACGGCCGTCAAGTGCTGCAACAATCAGCCGAGAGAGGACTCGTCACACGAGAGCCTTTGACCGTTTGGACCCTCGTTCACTTCAAAAACGTCCGCCACCTTACCGCTGAGCCATTTCGCTTCGGTTTATGATTGCGCTTGTAGTCGTTGGACAATGTCATTCCTAATATTTGGGCGACAATTAAAATGATGCAGTGGCACTTCCACAACCGTTTTATGTCACCACTCCAAAATCATAATGTGTAGTTCGGATTTGTTGTACAAAGGCACGTGGCATTTTAAAAGGGGGTCTTTAAAAATAAATGAGAACAAAAAGAATGGTGGCAATAATGTTTATTTTTCATAATTTCAAAGTAGTTTTATCATAAGATGTCGAGAGTCTTTATTACAATCATAATTGTAGTTAGGATATTGGCATCTTAAAATAGATGATGGAGATGCGGGAACATCATGAATATTTTTTTATGAACGTTTTGGATTATTTCAATAGTAATTGTCCTCAAAAAGTCATAACTATATAATTAAATCAGGTCTGTATAATATTAGTTAAGATTCAATTATAATTAAAACACTTGATTATTTTAATATTATATAAGTAAATATAGGGACTTAAAAGCTATTTATAAGTATTTTATTTATTATTTTTAGTTTGATTAAGTAATCTTAACAATGATAATGCATTTAATTATTTTTTTATGCAGTTTTACAATCTTACAATCAATTTAACCATAAAATCGCCATTACAATCGCCATACTTTTATTTTTTTATTATTATATATTTTTATTAATATTAATTGCTTAAAATTTGATAAGCGTTTTGATATTTATAATGCCCCACAAAATAATACAGATTTAATAATTCATGAGGATAGTTTTATAGGTCAAAAAGATTCGGCAACATGATTGACTCAATCGAAATTAAAACACTTCTCAAGTTAACCCAAGAAGACAGCTTATGGTTTTTCACAACTTCACTTTTATTTATTTATTTATTTTTTAACCTGCTTTCCCCCGCGCACAAAATCTCTCTCACACACACACGTGCGCGCACACACACCATGTCGTCATGTTTGTCCTCCTTAAGAGTGCATCCGTATTCATGCACGTTATCAGTGGGCTGATGATGTCATCAAGAAAGGTGTAATGACAAATTCTCACAGGACTCATCAATTGAGCGCAACAAAGTCTCCCCTTAAGAGCAGACCATAAACTAGCATGCAACACGTCCACGCTCAAGCTCGCAATTGACACATCGCACTTGTAAAATCGCCGATTCGCCGATCCACTAAGCAAGAACAAGACTTACCCAGCTGGCCGAGCCCGAGTCCATCTGCTTCAACGTGTTCCGCGCGTCCGCGCAGCCGTCAATGCGCCGCATGCCGACAAGTTTCCCACGCACACGCCGCGGGACGACGCGAGGGGGGAGGAAGGCAATATGAGCGCCGGCGAGTCCACCCAGATGCGCATTTTACGCACACGAAGCACACGAGGAAAAGAAATCCGGACGGAAAGCTGCACACGCACAAACACAGAAGGAGCTCAGCACGCTCCTTCTCAAGGCTCCTCTCAGTGTGGACTGAAAGAAAAAGCAGTTTCCAGTGGTGATGCTGTGTGTGCGCTCGTGTGTGTGTGACAGCGTCATGTGGGTTGTTTGTCATCCACTTCCTCCCTCTTCACTCCACTGAAGTGGCAAACTGTCATTTAAAAGAGCTCCGTTGTACATGTGGGGGTTCACCGGCTTATCATGGAGGAGACGTACATGAGATCGCAGCCTGAGGGACTTCAATGGACGGCCATACTGACCCCAAATCTTAGAGCGGACACGTTGGAAATGTAATCAGGCGGTGTCCCTCATGGAGGCCTATTAAGACACCTTTACTTTGTGTTTGACTGGAGTTTTTTTTTTTTTTTTTTAATGTCTCCATGAAGATGTATTTTTTGGGGGTGAAATATTAATGTTCATTAATTCCTTTGTAAAGCGTTTCCCCCCACCAACGGATTCCTCACCTAAAGCTTCGATGGAAAGTTTTCAGAAATAGGTGACCATTTCTGAACCTTTGCCACCGAACAGCAAGTATGACTTAGCTTGACTGCCGCTTCACAAAATGTTTTGCCCTTGGTGACAACGCGGCTGTCTTACTTATTCATCTCAAGGTTACTTTATTAGATGCACTTCATAAATAAACGAGTACACTGAGATCCGGTGCTGCGGATTTTAATTGACTTATTATTTTTTTTTGCAGTATTCATCAGCTGAATGTGTGCTTTCATATTTTGAACATTTCTGTCTTTTAAATCTCCGCAGCACATCTGGCACGCCGGCTGAGCCACGAACGCCTCGTTTGTGCGCCATTTGGAGAATTTCCTTGATGAGGCTCACATTCTAACATTCTGAGGCCAATCTCCTAGATTCACATCATCCATTTCTTGTGGGATTGAGTCTCACTCTCACATTTTTTTTTTTTTTTAGAGCTTCCTTCTCAAGGGTACTGCACTTCGGCCGTCTAATTATGACTCACCGACATTAATGGGATGCTCACCGCAGGGCTGGATTTCTCCTTAAGCCTGAGGTCGACCACGAGGGCTTGACTGGAAATGCTCACGTGCATCTAAACAAAAGGTTCGTTCCTCCTCAAAGATGTCAAAAGGTAAACTGAAAGTACTGGGATTCAAATTAGCTGCGCAATTTTCACTTTGCATCTTGCTGTTCCATTAGAACATGCATGAAGGCTAGCTACTGTACTGCTGTATTTAGATTCCTAGCCAGTCATTAAAAAAAGCAATTAAAAAAATTAAACACATTTTTGAGACGATCGCAAGTGTGCACAAGTATCTGCGTATCACCAGTGAAACAATTTTACGTTTGTCAAACTTTACAAACTATTTTGTCGTAGTGGTAGTATTTAGTTGTGTGCGTATATTACGTCATAACTTCTACTTTTAAATTGCAAAATTTTTTTTCGATTTAACGTGACACTCTTTGCTCAAGCACAAGCGGCTTGGACCGGTCAAATTTCCAGAGATCCGCTTAACATGTATTATTTTGATATTTTTTGGATTATTTATTTATTTATTTTTATATAACTTTTCCAACTTAATGATCAAACCAGAGTTGGTCAAGACTTTTATCTGCACTTTCCTATTAAAAAAAAAAAAAGTTCACAGCAATTGCATTCAAAGTGTTAAATTTGACCTGCTGGGGTGCACAAAACGGTGTTCAATGGATTTTTCGGATGGCGACACCGCAACACGCAGTGACACAAATGGTCAGGCAGACATCAAGTGGAATAGAAGTCGGCTCCCTCACTCCAAAGTTGTCGTTTTCCGAGATAATGACTCATAATGGCCAAATCACTTTGGAAAGAAAGCACTTGAATCAATGACATCCATTGTGCGCTCAATTTTTCTGTCTTTCCGCAAATGTCAGCAGGCGGCTCGGAGCATAAAGGGGGACCGGGAAGAGCCCGCGGAGGTGTCGCCTAGGCCGCGATTGACACGCTCTCTCGTATGCGTCCTTACGACATGCGCCTTTATTCCGCCGGTGCCCACGTGAATTAGAAATTCAAATGAGCGAGGAGGAATGGGTAAAAGGTACGCCGCAATCGTCTCAATGCTGGACTTTTCATGTGTGCGCTTGCATGCGTAATGTGTAATGCATAATGTTTAGGGGGCTCAGTATGTCCTCAATGTCCCCCTTATCTATCAGTCTACAAAATAATTGGGCCCATATCGGGAGGCGACGAGCTTAAGTGGACGTGGACCTCTCACAATCCTCCCTGTAAAAGATGATTCACACGCGGTTAAAAGTTGCAATCGCGGCTTAAGTCTCTAAATCTCGAAGGCAATCGGCACCGAGCGCTCGTCCACATCCTACTGCGTCCAGAAGACACTTCCTGATTAAGTCAACCCTTTTTGCAAAGACATGACAGCACACAAGGGGCTGCCACTTTAGTCCACGGCCTGAGCCCTTTATGAAGGCGGAAATCAACAACGGCACGGATGAGTCATTTTGACAAAGTTGACAAAGGTCTGTTTTTTTGTTTTCCTTTCCATTGTTAGAGAACGGCTCAGCTAAATGAATACGCTCAACTCAGTCCAGCTGTGGAGGGAAACAATATCCTTTATGCTACTCTGTGAAACATCAGTCGGGTTATCGAGTTAGGACTTGTATCAACGAAAAGATGCAAGCAGCTCAACAACACAAGTGCCTGTATGTGTGCAGTAAATAATGCTGCCTTGCATCCTACTCATTTTCAGGAACTTTGATGCAAATATGATGCAACGTGAAGTCAAAAGTAAACACTGCGCTTCTTGAATGGCTGCATTCTTACATGTGATTTTTGCTGGAGTCTTGCCGTGGACAACTCACAAATGCGTATCTGGAAACTTGTGTGTGGCTCCCTAGCTACACATTCACACCAAAAGGGGGCGCTAGTATTCTACCAGCCCAGTACCGCCAATGTATTCATGAATAACATTGATTCTATCGACCCATAGGCAAGTATAATTTATTTAACATAATTTAAATTGGAATAAATGCAAGAATAAAGTGGAACTAACTGTGCTGTGGACATTACACACCCAAGTCACGTAGTCAGTACGTATTTTCTTCGTCGTTCCTCCACATGAACATCCGGTCATAAAACGCGATACCCTAGGCAGCACTGACCTCTAGTGGTAGTAACAAGAACATGGGTCGATACGCGAACGAAGTGACAATAACATAATCACTGACGCAAAAAAATAAAACGGACGAAGCTTCCTTACTCCTGCCAATTGATATAATAGCAATGCTTCTCTTTATTGCATTTAGTAAACAATTTTTTGAAATTCGTTTATTTATTTTTTTTATTTAGTAAACGCTGCACACCAACTAGAATTCATCGGGTCATCTGCCTGCTGCCGCTGTAGAATACTAGCGTTGTGGTCTGAATGTGTAGCTACGGAGCCACACACAAGTCTTCAATACGCATTTGCAAATCGCCACTGCATTTGGGATTCGTCCACGGCAGGACTGCAGCAAAAGCCTCATGGAAGAACTCAGACAATCAAGAGGACCAGTGTTTACAAATCCCCCGCTTACGGTTTTATGTTCGCATTCCATCACGTGTTTGCGCATGCAAATCAATGAACACGTTTGTTGATTCTTGGTACACATTATGCGTTGTCAGATTCATGTTACACGTGTGTGCCTGTGGTTGCAGATACATATTATTTTTACACGTTTATGGACTGAAATACACGTTTGTAAATGGTTTTGCTACAACAATGGAATAACCCAAAAGGAAATGTTGCTAAAATTTTACGCCACAATAATTTAAGTGCTAAAAAGTAAGACAGTCTGGCTGTCATGACAACAACACTATATCGTCTTCAGGCGCTACGTTATCGCCATCTTCTGGTCAGTTTGAGAAATGCTTGCGGTGAATCCGAAATAAAGTGTTTTAGCAATAATTTCCACGGCAGGCCAAAGCAGTCATCTTGATCGGTACTAAGTTACGTGAGTGTGCGATGTGCCGTTGAAAGGGGCAGAAGGATGTTGGCTTGGATTGCGGGACGTGACGTCAGGCCGACAGGTCAATTTGGGCGGACGTGACGTCAGGTCGACAGGTCACGTTGGGCGGACGTGACGTCAGGCCTGCAGCTCAATTGGAGACAGGTGTGGACGAAGGGAATTATCAAGTACAGGCCGCAGACGCGGCAAGATGGCGTCTGACCGCGTGAGCGTTTCTAAGCTAAGTGAACACACGAGCAAATGTTTGTCGTTTGTTTGCCATTCCGCTTCTTGCACGATTTGCACACTTGAGGGACGCGACTGCGTTTGAGCACAGCACGTCACAATATACTTCCTTTTGCTCGATTTTACACATTATTCTCTTTATTTGGTGCCACGCTTTCAAACGTTTTTTTTGTTTGGATATCTGATAGTAGCATTTTATAACATAGCTCTGGCGTGCACCTTGGTTACTTTGCCTGCAGATCAATGGGAGCCAGGTGTGGACAAAGCGAATCGTCAAGAACAGGCCGCAGGCGCGGCAAGATGGCGTCCGACTGTGTGAGCTTTTCGAAGCTAAGTGAACACACATGACCATGTTTGTCGTTTGTTTGCCATTTCGCTTCTTGCACGATTTGCACACTTGAGGGATGCGACTGCGTTTGAGGTTTGAGCACAGCACGTCATAATTCACTTCCCTTTGCTTGATTTTGCACATTGTGCTCTCTGGTTTATGCAGCGCTTTCAAAATGTTTGTTTGTTTTTAATGCTGGCCAGCTCTTTTTGCTTTGTGTCTTAAGTGTGGTAAATTACACATTTGATGACTTTGTTCTTGAGAAGTGAACTGTTTTTTGACTAATTGTTGCTCTGTATTACATATGATGCATTTGATTTCAGGTGCTATAAATAACCTTTTTTTATTTTTGACTTCCTTGTCTGGTCTCGTGACGTTTACTGTCATGGTAAAAAATAAAAATATGTTTTTGTCCGCTCACCTAATATGAGGGAGGCAATTGCATTTGTAACTATTTTTTTTTAATCATGGGCTGAGGTATTTATTCTCAGATGTGCAATTAATTTCCTTGAGTCTTTGTTTTTGCAAACTTGTTAATGTGATTTTTGTCTAATCCTTGATGCCAGTTGTCAATACTTAACATTAAAAAAAATTTTTGCGCCAACTGCAATCAAAAATTACAACTTTATTCTTCCATTGCCATTTGATTATATGACCAACACGTAGGTCGCAACCGTTCATTTCTCCGATTTCCGGTCGGGGGACACTTTGATCCGATTTGGACCACGAAGCCCGACTTGTAACTCGACTCCGTTTGTGGACCGCAAAGTTGGATAATTTGTCCGGTTTGAGGTAAGTCTTGTCAAACTGAAAAATTGTACTGTCTTATTGTGCACGTGTATCACTCAAATGAAGAGTTAGAGTACCGTTAAAAGTATTTTTGGTTTGATGGTTTTCGCTAAAGTCGGCCACAAAAATGTATTTGCCGCCATAAATACGATGCATTATCGCAACGGCTTTCAACCGTACATTTTCTTTGGCAAGCGCCGATCGAGTTAGTATTTGTAATCCAAAATGAACATGTTGGGGAAATTAACTTAATTTCTTTTGCTTCTCTGCAGAGCTGAAAATGAACGCAGCAGCCTTCAATAAAAAGCAAGCGAGAGGACCTCGCACCAGGGGAAAATAAATTGGCGTGAAGTTTCAGCTTGTGTGTGGCATTTCTGTACACAGCGAATTCACGAGAATGTCTGCTCTTGTCTAAAGTGATCCCCCCCCCCCCCCCCCCCCTCTACGTCTTCGCCATACTGTGTAATAAAATAAAGTTAGTCGTGCACAAGTAACGGCGCGTCTGTGTTTTGCAGGCTGGAAGAGGAGCCGACTGGCATGAGTAAAAGGAGCGATTCGGCGTCAAGTGGAGACTCAAGCGGCACGCCAAAGTCCACCTTGTGTGGGCAACAAGTGAACAGGACTGGGTGGAGTGTTGAGCTCTGGGGTGCGCCTTGGTTGACTTTGGTTGTGGATGCCAATTGTGTGCCGTGCTGGCAAAGTTGTCTTGAAATGAGGGCAGGTGTCGAAGGCGTTTGGAGAGCGGATTGTTGTTGCTCGAGATTGTCGCTAGTTGTCTGGATCCAGAGCAGTTGTTTTCTTGTGAGACGATGGCAATTGAAAGCCGGAGTGTGCAGTGTAGACTTTGAGGGCCGAGTCCATCATATTGCTCGACACAAATCAATCCTCTCCTCTCTCTGTGTTTCAGGATTGTGGAGCCACCGGATTTGCTGACGGGCAACAAGAGGACAAAAAGCCCGGTGTCGGGAGGCGGGCTGAACGGCTCTTCCTGGTATTCCATCTTGAGTTTGCAGATGACTTGTGCATGACATGGATTGGATTTTCAGTCACTTTGAATAACCTGTCCCTCTTGGACTTGTTCTTTCCGCCCTCGCCTCGCCAGGTTGTTGTAAGGCGGCGTCGGAGCGGGATGCTCCGAGAGGCTCCGAGACCCACCGGACGACGGTTAAAATTCTACACGTGCGCAATCCAGTGAGCGGCACGCCACGAATTGCACATTCTGCCTTTTGCAGGACGGGCGAGGGAAAGCTACAAAGTTGACGCTCCAATCCAGTCGGTGACCCGCCCGCCACCTGACTTGGATGTTTTTGCCTTGTTTGACAGGAAGAAGAAGTTCTTGTGTGGCGTCTCCATGCAATGTTTGGATTCCTGAAATGGAGTGTGTTGTTTTGCTTGACATTGTATAACAGCGCGTTGTGTGAAATGTTGCCGTCTCAGCCTCCGTTTACAGCCTGCTCATCCTGGAAGGGGATTGGTCACTTCTCCAGGTTTCTTCCGCCAAGCCTGAGTTTTGAGAGCCTCTCTTGTGAATAAAGGGCGATACAAATGCACTTGACTTGTTGCAGGATGGAGGCGGAGCCACGGCAGCGTAAGAAGTACAAAAGCACCAAGATGAAATTTGTGTGCTTGTTGTGTAGGATGGAAGAGGAGCCAGATGAAGGGAAAGGCAGGACAAAGGTCTCAAAACAGCATTGAATAAAAAAAATAAAAAAAAGGACGTCGTCGGGAGCCTGCCGAATGGAGGTCACCAAATTTTGGCCCATTTAATATGCAAAAGGCGTCAGTAATTGTTCATTTTGGCTTGCAGGACCGAGA